>NC_051063.1:170713083-170825109 GCF_004664715.2 Peromyscus leucopus | reverse complement strand
TTTAGTTCTAAAGCCCATTTCTCAATTGGACTGTTGGTTGTTTTGATGTCTAATTTCTTGAGTTCCTTATATATTCTGGATATCAGTCCTCTGTCAGATGTGGGGTTGGTGAAGACCTTTTCCCATTCTGTAGGCTCACTTTGCCTTGTTGACCATATCCTTTGCTCTTCAAAAGCTTCTCAGTTTCAAGAGGCCCCATTGATTGATTGTTTCTCTCAGTGTCTGTGCAACTGGTGTTATATTTAGGAAGTGATCTCCTATGCCAATGTGTTCAAGACTACTTCCTACTTTCTCTTCTAGCAGATTCAGAGTAGCTGGATTTATGTTGAGGTCCTTGATCCACTTGGACATAAGTTTTGTGCACGGTGACAGATATGGATCTATTTGCAGCCTTCTACACGTTGATATCCAGTTATGCCAGCACCATTTGTTGAAGATGCTTTCTTTTTTCCATTGTACACTTTTGGCTTCTTTGTCAAAAATTATATGTTCATAGGTGTGTGGATTAATGTCAGGGTCTTCAATTCGATTCCATTGGTCCACATGTCGGTTTTTATGCCAATACCAAGCTGTTTTTATTACTGTAGCTCTATAGTAGAGCTTGAAGTCAGGGATTATGATGACTCCAGAGGTTGTTTTATTGTACAGGATTCTTTTGGCTATCCTGGGTTTTTTTGTTTGTTTGTTTTTCCATATGAAGTTGAGTATTATTCTTTCCAGGTCTGTGAAGAATTGTGTTGGTATTTTGATGGGGATTGCATTGAATCTGTAGATTGTTTTGGTAAAATTGCCATTTTTACTATGTTGGTCCTGCCTATCCATGAGCATGGGAGATCTTTCCATTTTCTGACATCTTCAATTTCTTTTTTCAGGGACTTAAAGTTCTTGTCATATAGGTCCTTCACTTGCTTGGTTAGTGTTACCCCCAAGGTATTTTATGTCATTTGTGGCTATTGTAAAGAGTGATGTGTCTCTGATTTCCTTCTCAGCTTCTTTGTCCATTGTATATAGAAGGGCTAATGATTTTTTTGAGTTGATCTTGTATCCTGCTATGTTGCTGAAGGTGTTTATAAGCTTTATCAGTTCCTTACTGGAATCTTTGGGGTCACTCAAGTATACTATCATGTCATCTGCAAATAGGGAAAGCTTGACTTCTTCCTTTCCAATTTGTATCCCTTTAATCTCCTTATGTTGTCTTATTGCTCTGGCTAGAACTTCAAGTACTATATTGAATAAGTATGGGGAGAGCGGACAGCCTTGCCTCATTCCTTATTTTAGTAGAATTGCTTTGAGTTTCTCTCCATTTAATTTGATGTTGACTGGTGGCTTGCTGTAAATTGCCGTTATTATATTTAGGTATGTTCCCTGTATTCCTGATTGCTCCAAGACCTTTATCATGAAGGGGTGTTGGATTTTGTCAAATGATTTTTCTGCATTTAGTGAGATGATCATGTGGGGTTTTTTTTAGTTTGTTTATATGGTGTATTACATTGAAAGACTTTCATATGTTGAACCACCCTTGCATCCCTGGGATGAAGCCTACTTGATCGTGGTGGATAATTGTTTTGATGTGTTCTTGGAGTCTGTTTGCCAGTGTTTTTTAAAAAATGTAAATAAAAATTTCTATTAAATGAAGGGGGTGAACATATTGAGGCATTCCATGTCAATCCCAAATACCCAAATGACTTTCTCAGACAGAAACATATACAAGACACGAATATCATCAAATACACAATCCAGGATGAGCTGAAAGTAACTAGTGCACATTCAATGCCATATAAGGAGGGCTGAGCTCATTCACCAGAGATGGCCAAGCAGAATCCAGGGTGTGATGGTTGAAGGGAGCTGTACTTGAAGGTCTTTTTATCTCATCATTTTCTTCAGCAACTCCTTAGTCTGATTTTTGCCTTTCGTCTAACTGAACTTAAACACATTGGGTGCAGAAACACAATTTAGAGTTAATTAAAAGTCAACTAAAAGGGGGGAAATGTCAAGCCAGTGAAGACAGTACATGCCTGAGTCTTTCTGAGATGGTCTTTCTTGCTTAGTGTCCTTACCTAACAAAACATCTGGGAGCTCTTCCAAACACATGGAGTGACTAATGTATCTAAGGTGTTAGCTACTATCTGGAAACTTAAACCAATGTGCTCTGCTATTGTGTGAAACTGTAATGTCAAATGATCCTTCTTATAGGAATTATGTTGCATGTGCTTCTTGGGTAAAACTTTATCTCCACAATAAAAATAAGTTAAAGGACAGATAAATGTTATCTAGAATGTGGCATAATTTTTTATTGTTCAAATTTTATTTATTTATTTATTTTCTATTATCATCTTGATAGAGTATGTATTCTTATCTTAATAGTGAGATGTTTCATTGAGGCTTGCTCAGTAATTAAGTAAAATCAAAATTTATTATAAGCCACAGTCGGGCTAGGGACCTCCATGCTATATATATAGCCTCCATGGTTCTATGGGTTGTGGTCTGATTGTTCTTTATTTTATAGCTAGAATCCACTTATGAGTGAGTACATACCATGACTGTCTTTCTGGGTTTGGGTTACCTCACTCAGGATGATTTTTTCTAGTTCCATCCATTTGCCTGCAAATTTCATGCTTTCATTGTTTTTCTCTGCTGAGTAGTACTCCATTGTGTATATGTACCACATTTTTTTCATCCATTCTTCCATTGACGGGCATCTAGGTTGTTTCCAGGTTCTGGCTATTACAAATAGTGCTGCTATGAACATAGCTGAGCATGTATCTTTATGGTATGAATTAGCATTCCTTGGGTATATGCCCAAGAGTGGGATGGCTGGGTCTTGAGGTAGTTCAATTCCTAATTTTCTGAGAAATTGCCATACTGATTTCCACAGTGGTTGTGTTTGCCAGTATTTTATTGCGTATTTTTGCACCAATGTTCATGAGAGAGATTGGTCTGTAGTTCTCTTTCTTTGTTGTATCCTTGTTTGTTTTAGGAATCAGGGTAATTTGTAGCCTCATAGAAGGAGTTTGGTAATGTTCCCTCTGTTTCTATTGTGTGGAACAATTTAGAGTGTATTGGTATTAACTCTTCTTTGAAGATCTGGTAGAATTCTGTGCTGAAACCATCTGGTCCTGGGCTTTTTTTTGGTTGGGAGACTTTTAATGACTGTTTCTATTTCCTTAGGGGTTATTGGACTATTTAAATAGTTTATCTGGTCTTGATTTAACTTAAGTATGTGGTACCTATCCAGAAAATTGTCCATTTCTTTTAGGTTTTCCAGTTTTGTGGAGTAGAGGTTTTTGAAATATGACCTGATAATTCTCTGGATTTCCTCAATGTCTGTTGTTATGTCCCCCTTTTCATTTCTGATTTTGTTGATTTGGATTCCCTCTCTCTGTCTTTTGGTTAGTTTGGATAAGAGATCACCCAATGATGGAGAAATGACTGAGATTACATGAACAACCCGGACATGAGTGGGAGTAACGAAGGGCGAGGGTCGAGGGAAAGAGAGCCTGTGGGAGCGGGAGATCCCAGCTGGATCAAGAACAGAGAGGGAGAACAAGGAATAGGAGACCATGGTAAATGAAGACCACATGAGAAAAGGAAGAAACAAAGTGCTAGAGAGGCCCACAGAAATCCACAAAGATACCCCCACAATAGACTGCTGGCAATGGTCGAGAGACAGCCGGAACTGGCCTACTCTGGTGATGGGATGGCCAAACACCCTAATAGTCATGCCAGAAACCCCATCCAAGGACTGAAGAATCTGGATGCAGAGATCCACGGCTAGGCCCTGGGTAGAGCTCCAGGAGTCTAATTAGTGAGAAAGAGGAGGGTTTATATGAGCGAGAATTGTTGAAACCAAGGTTGGATAAAGCACAGGGACAAATAGCCAAATGAATAGAAACACATGAACTATGAGCCAAAGGTTGAGGGGCCCCCAACTGGATCAGGCCCTCTGAATAGGTGAGATAGTTGATGGGCTTGATCTGTTTGGGAGGCATCTAGGCAGTGGTACCGGGTCCTGTGCTCCATGCATGAGTTGGCCATTTGAAACCTGGGGCTTATGCAGGGACGCTTGGCTCATTCTGGGAGGAGGGGACTGGACCTGCCTGGACTGAGTCTACCAGGTCAATCTCAGTCCTCTGGGGAGGCTTTGCCCTGGAGGAGGTGGGAATGGGGGGTGGGCTGAGGGGAAGGGGAGGGGGCAGGAGGGGGTAGAACAAGGGAATCCATGGCTGATATGTAGAACTGAATATATTGTAAAATAAAATAAAAGGAAAAAATTAAAATAAAATAAAATAAAATAAAATAAAATAAAATAAATCACATTTCAGTACAAATAAAATACCACCATACCCAGTAACTTCCCGAGACAAGGAATCTGCCAGCTCTCATTGGACCAAGAATGGCTTCCTGAGACACAATCCATCAGCTCTGACTGGACCAAGAGCCCTGATTAGACCAAGAGTGACTCCCTGAGTCACAGAATCAGCTGTCTTAGATTGCGCCAAGTGTAGCTCCCTGAGATTCAGAATCTGCCAGCTCCAAATAGACCAAGAGCTAACATTGAATACATAAAGGTCCCCTTAGACACAGACACATCAAGCACAGAGTAGACCAAGAGCAGCTCGCTCAGACACAGGCAACTCTTGCACCTATTACAGGAAGAGATGGGCAGATGTCAATACAAAAATACATACAACATAAGGAGCAATATGGTATCACCAGAACCTAGCCCTCCTCCAACAGTAAGTCCTAAACATCACAGTATAGAAGAAGCAGAGGGAAGTGGCCTTAAAAACAGCTTCATGAAGATGCTAGAGGCCTTTAAAGAAAAAAAAAATGAAAATTCCCTTAAAGAAATTGAAGAAAAGACAAACAAAAAAATGGAAAAAAACAATAAAGAAATTGAGGAAAAGAAAAACAAAAAATGGAAGACAACAATAAATCACTTAAAGAAAGCTAAGAAAACCATGGAAAAGCAATTAATCATGTTAAGGAAACAGTTCAAGACCAAAAATTGAAATAGAAACAATGAAGAAGACATAAACAGAGGAAATGCAGGAAATAGAAAATCTGAGTAAATGAACAGGAAACACAGATGCAAGCATAAGCAACAGAATACAAGAGCTGGAAGACAGAATCTCTAGTGTAGAGGATACAATAGAGAAAATAGATTAGTCAGTCAAAGAAAAAACCGAAGGCAAAAATGGCATAACACAAAATGTCTTTGAAATCTGGGACACCATAGAAAGGCCAAACCTGAGAATAATAGGAATAGAAGAAGGAGAATACCAGCTCAAAGGCACAGAAAATATATTCAACAAAACCATGGAAGAAAATTTTCCCAGCTTAAAGAATGAAATACCTATGAAAAAGCAAGAAACTTATAGAATACCAAATAGAGCAGACCCCCCCAAAAGTCCCATAGCCACATAATAATTAAACCACTATACAGAATAAAGAAAGAATGTTAAGAGCAGCTAAGGAAAAAAGCAGCTAAAAAAAGCAGCTAAAGTCCAAGTGACTTATAAAGGCAGACCCATCAGAATAACACCCAACTTCTCAATTAAGACTTTGAAAGCCAGAAGGTCTTGGACAAATGTAATGCAGACACTAAGAGACCATGGATGCCAGCCTAGACTAATATACTCAGCAAAACTTTCAATCACCATAGATGGAGTGATCAAGACATTCCAAGACAAAACCAGTTTTAAACAATACCTATCCACAATCCCAGCCCTACAGAAAGAACTAGAAGGAAAATTCCAACCTAAGAAAATCAGATACACCCTCAAAAACAAGGCAATATATAGGCCCACAGGAGTAAACCCCAAAGAAGAAAAATACACACACACTATCACTAAAAGATAGCAGGAATTAAAATCACTGGTTATTAATATCCCTTAATATCAATGGACTTAGTTCACCTATAAAAAGATACAGGCTATCAGAATGGATACAAAAGCAGGACCCATCTTCCTCTGCATACAAGAAACAAACCTCAACTTCAAAGACAGACACTGCCTTAGAGCAAAAGGCTGGGAAAAGTCTTTCCAATCAATTGGACTTAAGAATCAAGCTGGTGTAGCTATCCTAATATCTAACTAAATAGACTTCAGCCTAAAATCAATAAAAAGAGATCAAGAAGGACATTACATACTCATCACAGGAAAGATCCACCAAGATGAAGTTTCAATTCTGAACATTTATGCCCCAAATACAAGGGCACCCACATATGTAAAAGAAACATTACTAAAGCTTAAATCACACATCAAAACACACACATTAACAGTGGTGGATTTCAATACCCCACACTCACCACTGGACAGAACTGAGATGAAATATTCATTTTCATTGATCTCTAGGAAGTATTTAATTTCTTTATTTATTTCTTCCTTAACCCATTGGTGATTCAGTTGAGCATTATTCAGCAGAGAAAAGCAATGACATCATAAGGTTTGCAGGCAAATGGATGGATCTAGAAAAAATCATCCTGAGTGAGATAACCCTGACTCAGAAAGACAAACATGGTATGTATTCACTCATAGGAGGATAATAGATGTAAAACAAAGGATGACTAGACTGCTACTCACAACTCAGGGAGGCTACCCAGTAAAGAGGACCCTAAGAAAGACACAGGGATCACCCAACGACAGAGAAATGGATGAGATCTGCATGAGGAAACTGGACGTGAGAGGGGGTAATGAAGGCCAAGGGTTGAGAGAATGAGAGCTTAGGGGAGTGGGAGATCCCAGCTGGATCAAGAACAGAGAGGGAGAAGAAGGAAAAAGAGACCATGATAAATGAAGACCCCATGGGAATAGGAAGAAGCAAAGTGCTAGAGAGGTCCCCAAAAAATCCACAAAGATACCTCAACAATAGACTACTGGCAATGGTTGAGAGAAATCCTGAACTGACCTACTCTGGTAATCGGATGGCCAAACACCCTAACTGTGGTGGTAGAACTCTCATCCAATGACTGATGGAAGTGGATGCAGAGATCCACGGCCAGGCCCCAGGTGGAGCTCTGAGAGTCCAATTGGCAAGAAAGAGGAGGGATTGTATGAGCAAGAATTGTTGAGACCATGATTGGAAAAAGCACAGGGACAAATAGCCAAACTAGTGAAACACATGAACTATGAACCAGTAGCTAAGGAACCCCCAACTGGAATAGGCACTCTGGATAAGTGAGACAGTTGATTAACTTGAATGGTTTGGGAGGCCCCCAGGCAATGGTACTGGGACCTGTCCTTAGTGCATGAGCTGGCTGTTTGGAACCTGGGGCCTATGTAGGGACACTTTGCTCAGCCTGACCGAATGGAGGAGGGGACTGGACCTGCATGGATTGAATCTACCAGGCTGAGCTGAATCCCCAGAGGAGTCCTTGCCCTGGAGGAGATGGGAATGGGGGGTTGGCTGGGGGGAGGGTGGGTTGGGGGCAGGAGGAGGGGAGACAGGGGAATCCATGGCTGGTATGTAAAATTAAATTAAATTATAAAAGAAAAGAACTGGCAGATGGAACCTTAGCAGAGAAATAAGGGACCTAACTGATGTTATGACTCAAATGGACTTAATATCTACCAAACATTCCACCCTAACAAAAAAGAATATACCTTCTTTTCAGCACCCCATGGAACTTTCTCTAAAATGAACCACATACTTGGTCACAAAGAAAATCTAAACAGATTTAAAAAAACATTGGAATAACCTCCAGTATTCTATCAGATTACCACAGATTAAAGTAAGATTTCAACAACAAAAATTACAGAAAGCCTAAAATCTCATGGAAACTGAATAAGGCACACCTGAATCACTAATGGGTCGAGGAAGAAATAAAGAAAGAAATTAAAGACTTGCTAGAGTTCAATGAAAATGAATATACTACATAAACAAACTTATGGGACACTATGAAAGCAGTGCTAAGAGGAAAATTCATAGCACTAAATGCCCACATAAAGAAGTTGGAAAAATCTCACACTAGTGATTTAACAGCACACCTGAAAGCTCTAGAACAGGAAGAAGCAAAGTCACCCAGGGGAAATAGATGCTAGAAAATAATCAAATTGAGATATGAAAGCAATAAAATGGAAACAAAGAAAACAATACAAAGAATCAATGAAACAAAGAGTTGGTTATTTGAGAAAATCAACATAATAGACAAACCCTTATCCAGACTAACCAAAAGGCAGAGAGAGAACATCCAAATTAGCAAAATCAGAAGTGAAAAAAGAGACATAACAACTAACACTGAGGAAATCCAGAGAACCATTAGGTCATACTTCAAAAACCTGTACTCGACAACATTGGAAAACCTAAAGGAAATGGACAATTTTCTGGATAGGTACCATATACCAAAGTTGAATAAGACCATATAAACTACATAAATAGACCATTAACCCCTAAGGAAATAGAAACTGTCATTAAAAGTCTCCCAACCAAAAAAGCCCAGGACCAGATGGTTTAACTGCAGAATTCTACCAGATTTTCAAAGAAAAGCTAATACCAATACACTTCAAATTGTTTCACAAAACAGAAACAGAAGGAACTTTACCAAACTCTTTTTATGAGGCTATAGTTACTCTGATTCCCAAACCACACAAAGATGCAACAAAGAAAGGGAATTGCAGACTCATCTCCCTCATGAACATTGATGCAAAAATAATCAAAAAATATTGGCAAAACGACTCCAAGAACACATCAATCCACCATGACCAAGGAGGTTTCATCCCAGTGATGCAAGGATTGTTCAACACATGAAAGTCTGTCAATGTAATACACCATATAAACAAACTGAAAGAAAAAAACATATGATCATCTCACTGGAGGCTGAAAAGGCCTTTGACAAAATCCAACACCTCTTCAGGATAAAGGTCTTAGAGAGATCAGAAATACAGGGAACATATCTAAGCACAACAAAGGCAATTTACAGCAAGCCAACAGTCAACATCAAAATAAATGGAGAGAAACTCAAGCAATTCCACTAAATTCAGGAACAAGACAAGGCTGTCCACTCTCCCCATATTTATTCAATATAGTACTTAAAGTTCTATCTAGAGCAATAAGAGAGCAAAAGGAGATCAAGGGGATACAAATTGGAAAGGAAAAAGTCAAGCTTTCACTATTTGCAGATGATATGATGGTATACATAAGTGACCCCAAAAATTCTACCAGGGAACTCCTCCAGCTGATAAACATCTTCAGCAATGTAGCAGGATACAAGATTAACTCAAAAAATCAGTAGCCCTCCTATATACAAATGAGAAATGGGCTGAGAAAGAAATTACAGAAACATTACCCTTTACAAAAGCCACAAATGATGTAAAATACCTTGGGGTTACTTGAACTAACCAATTGAAAGACCTATACAACAAGAACTTTAAATCTCTGAAGAAAAAATTGAAAAAGATATCAGAAAATAGAAAGATCTCCCATGCTCATGGATAGGTAGAGTTAACATGGTAAAAATGGCAATCTTACCAAAAGCAATCTACAGATTCAAAACAATCCCCATCAAAATCCCAACACAATTCTTCACAGACTGGGAAAAAACAATATTCAACTTCATTTAGAAAACAGAAAACCCAGGATAGCTAAAAGAATTCTGTATTACAAAACCACCTCTGGAGGTATCACCATCCCTGACATCAAGCTCTACTATAGAGCTACAGTAATAAAAACAGCTTTGTAATGGCATAAAAACTGACACGTGGACCAATGGAATCGAATTGAAGACACTGACATTAACCCACACATATATGAACACCTGGTTTTTGACAAAGAAGCCAAAATTGTACACTGGAAAAAAGAAAGCATCTTCAACAAATGGTGCTGGCATAACTGGCTATCAATGTGTAGAAGGCTGCAAATAGATCCATATCTGTCACTGTGCACAAAACTCAAGTCCAAGTGGATCAAAGACCTCAATATAAAAGCAGTTACACTGAACTTAATAGAAGAGAAAGTAGGAAATAGTCTTCAACACATTGGCACTGGAGACGACTTCCTAAAGATAACACTAGTAGCACAGACATTGAGAACAACAATCAATAAATGGGACCTCCTGAATCTGAGAAGCTTCTCTAAGGCAAAAGGACACAGTAAATAAGACAAAAATGACAGCCTACAGAATGGGAAAAGATTATCACCAAGCCCACATCTGACAGAGGGCTGATCTCCAAAATATATAAAGAATTCAAGAAACGAGACATCAAAATAACAAAAAATCCAATTTTAAAAATGGGCTATACAGCTAAACAGAGAATTCTCAAAGGAAGAATTTCAAATGGACAAAAGACATTTAAGGAATTGCTCAACATCTTTAGTCATCAGGGAGATGCAAATCAAAACGAATCTGAAACACCATCTTATGCCTGTCAGAATGGCTAAGATCAAAAGTACTGCAGACAGCTTATGTTGGAGAGGATGAGGTGCAAGAGGAACACTCCTCCACTGTTGGTGGGAATGCAAACTGGTACAGTTACTTTGGAAATCAGTATGGTGGTTTCTCACAAAACTGGGAATCAATCTACCTCAACACCCAGCTATACAACCTTTGGTCATATACCCCAGGAATGCTCAATCATACCACAAGGACACATCCTCAACTATGTTCATAGCAGCATTATTCATAATGGCCAGAACCTAGAAACAACCTAAATGCCCCTCAACTGAAGAATGGATTAAGAAAATGTGGTACATGTACACAATGGAGTACTACTCAGTAGAGAAAAACAATGACATCATAAAATGTGCAGGCAGATGGATGGAACAGAAAATACCATCCTGAGTGAGGTAACACAGACTCAGAAGGACAAACATGGTATGTACCCACTCATAAGTGAATACTGGATATAAAGCAAAGGATAATCAGGCAACAATCCACAACTCCAGAGAAGCTAACCAACAGGGAGGACCTAAAGGGGGACTAATGGACAGCTGTGAGAAGGGGAAATAGATGAGATCTCCATGAGTAAACTGTGGATGAAGGTTGGGTAATGGAGGGTAGGGGATGCGGGATGACAACATAAGGGAATGGGATGGTTGAACTGGAACCGCGAGGGAGGGGCAAAGTAATGAAAGAGAGACCATGATAGAGGGAGATATCATGGGGATAGAGAGAAACCCAGTGCTAGGGAAGCTGCCAGGAATCCCCAAGGATGACCCCAGCCTGGGCTACTAGCAATAGTGGAGAGGGTGCCTGAACTGGACTGACTTGCCCCAGAGATCAGACCAGTGAATACCCTAAGTGTCATCACAGAGCTTTTCTCTAATGACTGATGGAAGCAGATGCATAGATCCACAGCCAGTCACCAGGCAGAGCTCCAGGAGTCCAGTCAAAGAGAGAGAGGAGGGATTCTATGAGCAAGTGCATCAGGATCATGATGGGGAAACATGCAGGGATGACCAAACCAAGCTAGAGGGAACTCATGAAAGTTGGATCAATGGCTGTGGAGCCTGCATGAGACTGGACTATGCTCTCTGCATGGTGAGGTAGTTGTGTAGCTTGATCTGCTTGGGGTGGGGGGGTTCCTGGCAGAAGGATCAGAATCCATGTCTGGTGCATGAGAGGGCTTTTTGGAGCCTACTACCTATTATGGGACTCCTCATGCAGCCTTGAGGCAGAGGGAAGGGCTTGAACCTGCCTCTACCTGATGTGCCTCCCCATGGGAGGCCTTGCCTTTCTTAGGGTGGGAATGGGGGGTAGGTTGGGAGGAGAAGGCTGGAGAGGGAGAGAGGGAAGACTGAGGGATCTTTGATTGGTGTGTAAAATGAATAAAAAAAACTTTCTTAATAAAAAAGGAAAAAAATAAGGCAAGTGATGCCAATTCTCTTCACTCTTTGAAGAAAATGAAACATACTTAGAATACAAAATTGACTCTCTTTTTTTTTTTTTTTTTTTGGTTTTTCGAGACAGGGTTTCTCTGCGTAGCTTTGTGCCTTTCCTGGAACTCACTTGGTAGCCCAGGCTGGCCTCGAACTCACAGCGATCCGCCTGCCTCTGCCTCCCAAGTGCTGGGATTAAAGGCGTGCGCCACCACCGCCCGGCTCAAAATTGACTCTCTTGACCCTTCCTTTGAACTCTTGAAAAAGAAAAAAAGAATAGAACTGGTTTACCTCCTAAGGCACACAATTTTTAATTTTTTAAAAGGATATATATATAAAGAGCTAAAGTTGATTTTGTGAGTATTGACCTTCATGGTTTATTCAGATTTAGTATGTGTGCTGGATAATTTTATGTCAACTTGACACAGGCTAGAGTTAATGTGAGCGAAGGGGTCACCAGTTGAGAAAATGCCTCCATAAGATCTGACTGTACATCTGCAACAAATGATGCTGGTATAACTGGATGTTCACAAAGACACTTGATCAACTATGTTCATAGAAGGGTTTTTTGGGGGGTTGGTTGTTTTTGTTTTGGTTTTGGTTTTTTTTGTTTTTGTTGGTTTTTTTTTTTTTTTTGTGTGTGTGTGTGTGTGTGTGTGTGTGTGTGTGTGTGTGTGTGTGATAGCCATAACCTGGAAACAACCTTGACGCCCCTCAACCAAAGAATGGATAAAGAAATTGTGGTACATTTACACAATGAAATACTCAAAAGTAATAAAGAAACATCATGAAATTTTCGGGTAAATGGATGGAACTAGAAAAAAAAATCATCCTGTGTGAGGTAACCCAGATTCTGAAAGACAAACATGGTATGTACTCACTCATAAGTGGATGTTAGATGTAAAGCACAGCATAACCAGGCTACCATCCACAGCCCCACAGAAGCTAAGTAACAAGGAGGACCATAAGAAGGACACAGGGATTTCCCTAGGAGGGGGAAATATATGAGATCTCCTGGATAAATGGGGCGGGGGCAAGGGGACAAGAAGGGAGGGGATGGAGGGATGGGAGAATGAGTGATCAGATTGGATGAGCTGGAATGGGATGGAGGGGAGAGTAATGAAAGAGATATCTTGATAAAGGGGCTATTTGGGGTTAGAGAGAAACCTGGTGCAAGGGAAACTCCCAGGAATCCACAAGGATGATCCCAGCTAAAACACTAGTAATAGTGGAGAGGGGGCCTGAACTGGCCTTCTCCTGTAATCAGAGTGGTGACTACCCTAGTTGTCATCAGAGAGCCTGCATCTAGTAAATGATGGAAAGAGATGCAGAGATCCACAGTCAAGGGCTGGGCAAAGCTCCAGGAGTCCAGTTGAAGAGAGGGAGGAGGGATTGTATGAACAGGGGAGGTCAGGATCATGATGTGGAAACCCACAGAGACAACTGAAACAAGCTAGTGGGAGCTCACAGACTCTAGACCAATAGCTAGGGAGCCTTCATGGGACCAACCTAGGCCCTCTAAATGTGGGTGACAGTTGTATAGCTCTGTCTGCTTGTGGGGCCTCTAGCAGTGGGACCAGGGGTCCCTGCCTTTTTAGAAACTATTCCCCCATGCTAGGATTCCTTGTGAAGTCTTGATTCGGGGTGGGGGTGGGGGGGAGAGAGAGACTTAGTCCTGCCTCAACTTGATATGCCATGCTTTGTTGACTCCCATGGGAGGCCTGCCCATTTCTGAATGGAGGAGGAGGAGATGGATGGGAGGGAGGATGGGAGGTGGGGGAGGGGATAGGAAGTGAGGAAGGAGGGGAAACTGTGGTTGGTATGTAAAATAAATGAAAAAAAATTAATAACAACAACAAACAAAGACTGGGCTGTAGGCAAGCCTGAAGAGCATTTTCTTAATTAGTGCTTAATGGGGGAGGGAACTTCCCATTGTATTTGGAGCCATTCCTGGGCCAGTGGTCCTTGGTTCTATAGGAAAGCAGCCTGAGTAAGCCATGAGGAGAAATCCAGTAAGCAGCACTCCTCCAGGGTCTCTGCATCAGCTTCTACCTCCAGGTTCCTGCTCTGTTTGAGTTCCTGTCCTGACTTCCTTAATGATGAACAATGATATGGAAGGGTAAGCTAAATAAACACTTCCTTTTCCCAAACTCCTTTTGATCATGGTGTTTCATTGCAGCAATAGTAACCCGAAGACAGTAAGTGTAGCAGGAATCTTAAAGGTACTTATTAATAAAATCAAACCCAAGGCCAGTTATTGGGGTCGATGCTGGTAGATCAGAGAGACAGAACAAGCCACAGCTATCTCACCTTGCCAGTTCCTCAGCTGGTCCTGTTTCCTCAGACTGGAAGCTTCTATGTCCTCATCCCAATGGCTCTCAGCTGAACTGCTGCTGGAAAGCCTGAAGCTTAACCAGCCACATGCTTAACCAGCCAAAAGCTTAACCAGCCAAATGCTTAACCAGCCAAATGCCTCTAGTTTCTGGTCCTCACCCTTATATATCTTTCTGTTTTCTACCACCACTCCCTGGGATTAAAGGCTGGCTTTCTGGGATTAAAGGCATGTGTCACCTTGCTTGGCTATTTCCAAAGTGGCCTTGAACTCACAGAGATCCAGAGGGATTTCTATCTCTGGAATGCTAGGATTAAAGGTATGAGTGCCACCATTTTCTAGCCTTTGTATCTAGTGTCTGTCTGTTCTCTGACCCCAGATAAATTTATTAGAGTACACAATATTTTGGTGAACACAATACCACCACAAGTAAGTTTATGAATTAAAACTAAAAACTGAAATGACAACCTACAGAACAGAAAAGCATATTTGTAAGTCATCTATACGGTACAGCTTTTGTGTTCAGAAAAAATAACTTATACAACTCAGGAAAAAAGTGATGCCTAGTCATCAGAGAAATGGAAATTAAATACTGTCAGATACCAGCTCACCCCAGGTAGATTGGCTATAATCAAAACATATGACAACAAATGTTGCAGAGGATGTGGAGAAAGAGACACACGTATTAACTGCTGGCGGGTGTGAAAATTAATACAGTCATTATATAGAGCTTGTGACAGTCCCTCAAAACATTAGAAAATACCACGCAACTTAGCTATTTTACTGAGAATATCCCCAGAGATCCTGTACCTTATCATAGAGATATTGGCACTCCATGATTACTGCTGCTCTATTCAATATAGCAAGGAGATGGAACCAATCTAGATGTCCATCAACAGATGAATGCATAATGCAAGTCTAGTACATATACCAAATGAAATATTATTCATCTCTAGAGAAAAATGAAATCACAAAATTTACAGGAAAGTGGATAGACTTAGAATGTATACTGTTAAGTGAAATCGCCCAAACTCACACTCTGTGTGTGTGTGTGTGTGTGTGTGTGTGTGTGTGTGTGTGTGTGTTTGTGTGTGTGTGTGTTTCAAGACAGGGTTTCTCTGTGTAGCTTTGCGCCTTTCCTGGATCTCGCTCTGTAGACCAGGCTGGCCTTGAACTCACAAAGATTCACCTGCCTCTCCCTCCCAAGTGCTGGCATTAAAGGCTTGCACCACCACCGCCCGCCAAGATCATGCAATCTCAAGGGAAAAACCACATGTTCTTTCTTGTGTGTGGATCCTAGTTTATATAATGTATGCATGTACATATGTAATTAAATATGTGGAGGCACAGTACAGCATACAAGAAGGAGAACATGAAAGGTAATTTTAAAGATGCAAAATACTCCCTAATGATTTCACATACATGCTGTACATTGTGTGGGTCCTCTGAATGCTCTCTCAACATGGAACATTGTATTTGATACAAAACAGGTGCTTAAAAAGCAACATCTACATGTAACTCTGTGCTGCCAACTTACTGGGAGCCCAAACTTGAAGTTGTTTTTCATCTTTTAAATGTCCCTGTACAATGCAGTTCTTGTAAGTGCTACCAACTTAGGGTGTGTTATTCTTTAAACAAGAAATTCATCTATAACAACTATAGAGAGTAAAAGCTGTCCAATGTATCCTTAAATCATCATAATTGGGGAATTTTTTAAAAGTCCTGGCAATTATGACTTACTGGCCCTATATCTCAAACACTAACACACCAGCAACAGAGTTACCAACAGTGAGAAGCTTGCAGGGTTTGGTATAGTTTTCTCTTTATGTTATAATTAAAATATGTGTTACTCTTAGTGAATGAATGTACTTTCCTTTAAAATTTAAAGTTGGAATAAAAGGATTTTAGAGTGAGCAAAGGACTTCAGTATTCCTGCCCTGACAAGATGTACAAAAAGCTAATAAACACACATGGGAAAGGGGGCACAACATCATCAGTCTTCATGGAACTGCAGATCAAAACGGCAGTGAGTCTCACCTCAGTTATTCTAGTCTCCAGCAAAAATCTACCTAGATCCTCAGAGGAGGCTGCACACTGGGACCTTTCTGGAAAACTAGTGTTCAGCTTTATTACAGCATTTGGAGCTTGGCTACCATCCTTGTAGCAGCCCAGACATGAGCTGCAGGTCTCCTCATGAACACCAGGAGACGACAATAAACCCAAAATCAACAGGGAAAATTCTTGAGCTGTGAACCTATCTTTCAGCCTTGTTTCCACCCCAGTTCCAAAAAACCTGGAACTCCCTCACATAGTCATTCCCTGTGTCACTGAGACCCCCACTCTGCAAGGAGACCGTATGTGCTCCCCTCCCTCCTCTCAACATCCATGAGGACAGACAGGGAGATCACAGGGCAATCACCAAGGAGAGCAAAGTCATCCCAGAAAGGTCAGGGAGGGCATGGGCAGACCTGAATCACATTCAGCCAGCACAGGAAGTTGGGGTCCTGGTGCCCTCCATAGGAAGCTGAGCACATGGTACTCTTTCTAGGACACACAGGTCACCTCATCCTGCACACCAGGATACAAACCCCTGAGATAGCATGTATCCATGGATCAGACACCTGTAGGTGGCACCAGTGAGTATGAATCTGGGTCCTCCCCAGTCATCACTCAGCTAAGACCTTTTCCAGCCCCCTGGGGAAGACTGCCACTCTGTGCTGGGAATAAATCCCACCCTCCCTGATCATTGAGATCACAGGGCAGACTGTGCTCTGCTGGGTTTTATGTCACATGGAAATACACCCTTGGCCCTGAGGTGAGCTGCTGTTCTCTCAGGACACAGGACACTTCTCAGCCATGCGGCTCAAAGTATGTTCTAGAACACCTAACAACAAAGGAATAGAAGGATGGGAGGCAGCACTCACAGAAGAATAGAGCAATGCACACACACAGACTCCACCCACTGACCATCTGACTCCAGGAGGTTCCCTCCTCTGGGAGGAGGCTGAGGTCTGGGAATAAAATCAGAGCAGACACCAGAGGGGCCCAGCTTGCCAGGAGCCTGAGAGTCAAACCTCCTCTCCAGAGGAAGAGCCTAGCCCACAGCAAAGACTATGGAGCTCACCTCAGCCCCTCTCCACAAAGGACAGGTCTCCTGGAGGGGACTCCTACTCACAGGTGAGGAGACATTCCTCTGGAGTAGGAGAACTCAGAGACTAAATGAGGTCTTTGGGGAGAGGGAAAGAGCCTGAGAAGGTATGTCTGGCTTCTGCTTGAAGCCTGAGTGCAACAGGAAGCTCATGGTGGATGGGAATTGGTGTGGAGGAGGAAAAACTCAGTTGTTCCACATTGTAAGTATATCAGCACTGGCCACTGGATCCTGAAGACTGACATTCACACCTCTGTCAGGGTGACTCTCCAAGTAAAACTCAAACGAAGGTGAGTACACCGCAGCCTCATTTCATAGGACCCTGAGAAATCTTCAAATAAACCCCAGGCTCTGGGACACTCATTTACTCACAGGTATCTGAACCTGCTCTAGGCAGTATGGTTTAAACCAAAATTAAAGCAGTCTGCCTACTACTACTGGGCAGGAAGACAGAGCAGCAAGGACATCTAGAAGGTTGGCCCAGGGGTTGACAAGCACTTCAGAAGAAACAGAGCATGGAAAGGTCAGAAAATGAAGGCACAGAGTCTTTAGAGGAGGAGGTCAACAAGACATGTCTACACTCACCAAAGATGCTGATTATGAGTAGAGTTCTGAGGGCAGTGAGGGTTGAGCTGTGTAGATACCTGAGAAGATAGTTCCATACAGTGGAAAGATTCAGGGGTACTGATGAATGGGGATGCTGCTGCTGACCTCGTCCCAACAGGGCACACATACTAAGACTGAGAGTTGAAGACACTCACATTCCAAAGTTCCTAATGCAAAGGTCCTAATATTGATAGATTTTTTTTTTCTCTCTTCCCTCTTAGCCTTGCTTTTAACCTTCTGGAACTTTGCCACCACTGCAGAACTCACTGTGGAGGCAGTTCCACCACACGCTGGTGAAGGGGACAACGTTCTTTTCCTTGCCCTTAATATGCCACAGTCACAGAAGTTTTTTAACTGGTTCAGGGGGGATCGACTTAATATGTCAAACAGCATTATACGATTGATAACACACAGAAGTAAAATAGAAAGAGGACCTCTCTACAGCAACAGAGAGACAATACACACCGATGGATCCTTACTCTTCGAGAATGTCACTAAGAAAGATGCGGGAGTCTATTTGCTAGTTGTGACTACGGAAGACTTTGATGAAAAGAGAGCAACTCTGCAGTTATATGTACACGGTAAGTAATTCTCTGTAACCTCTGGGTCGAGGGTGGAGCTAATCCTATTGCACACATAGGGTGTGCCTCTGTGTTATGGTCCCCACATTGTGGTTCAAACATTCAGTAAAGGACATACATTAATGTGTGGGAAATCAATTGAATCCACTCTTAGAGAAAAGGGGGTGAGGGAACTGAACCCAGGCATGTCACACTTTGCCTAGGGTCTTAGATGATCATCATGACCATGGCCTTGAGAAAGACCCTTCAGGACTCAGGCAGGGCCTGGTTGAGGAAACTATGAGAGTCTCACAGAGAGATGACCCCCCAATAGCTTTGCTCAAGAAACCAGTGCTATACTGGATCAGGAATCCTGGGAAGCTTGTAGACTGGATTGGAATTTAACCTCCTGTTGGAGTTAACAAGGGACAACAGTGAATTGTAGGCTGGGATCCTCCTGACAGTCAGCCTCTGAGAGCCATGTCTGAGGTAGGTCACCTGGGCATCCCTTCCTGAGAATCAGTTTGCTCAGCCTAGACAGACAGGTAGGAAAAGCAATCAGCTAACTAGTCTGATGATCTAAGATCTCCCAGGAAGGCAAGAGCCCTAAAGAGATAGAAGAAAAAGTGTACAAATGGCAGCTCCTTGCCCTCCTGGGGTCCAGCCTAGGGATTATTTCCTGCAGGCAAACACGAACAGACACTGCTTAGTGGAAGGTCAGGTTGTTGTTCACATTTAAGGTTAACTTGCAGGCATAGCAATGATCATTTACCATGTGTTCTTTTATAGGGAAACTGAGACAGGAAACACAGTCATTGAGTCAGGGTCAAATAGCCCTTCACTGGCACAAGCTCTCTGTCCACAACCACATCTCCAGCCTCCCCACCATGGAGACCAACTAGGTGACCTTCAATCTTCTAGATCATTTCATAGACTCAGGATTCTTATAGGGCTCCCAAATTCATGTCAATCAACATCAAACACCTGACAAGAATAGTCCACCTGTGGCCTAGCCTGACCTATATGTCAGCAAGATCCTGAGCTGTGTGAGATCTCTGACAGGCAGTCAGATTTCTCAGGGAAGCTCAATGGGAAGACTCATCATAACCTATCTGTAGGACAGCCCTGAACAGCAAAGGCTGGGAGGGCTCTGATCTACACAAAGCAGGAGAGGTCAGTGTGGCTGGAGGGACTCAAACCTTGTGTCTCAAGAGAGGCAATGGGTAAGTGAGGACCAGGGATAAAATGAGGCCTTTCATTCTTTGTCTTGAGTCTGACCATCAATAAACACTGCAGTATAACAGGAATCTTAAAAGTTCTTATTAATAAAAACAAACCCAGGGCCAGGTATTGGGGTGAACGATGAATGATCAGAGAAACAGAACAAGCCACAGCCACCTCACCTTTCCAATTCCTCAGCTAATCCTGTTTCCTCAGGCTGGATGCCTCTCGGCTGAACGGTGCTGCTCAAACACCTGGAAGCTTAACCTCTCTATTTTCTCACACCTTTTATACCTTTCTGCTTTCTGACATCACTTCCTTGGATTAAAGATGTGAGTCACCATGCCTAGCTGTTTCTAGTGTGGCTTTATACTCACAGAGATCCAGAAGGATCTCTGTCTCCCAAGTGATAGGACTAAAGGTGTGTGTGCCACCATTTTCTGGCCTCTATATCTAGTGGCTGTTCTGTTCTCTGACCTCAGATAAATTTATTAGGGTGCACAATATTTTGGGGAACACAATATCACCACATTTCCCCTTTTTGTCTAAAATTTAAAAAATGCTCATAACTAATACAAGAAAAACTATATCCAATAAGTATATACAATATATACAGTCAAGAATTACATTAACAATGTCTAGTCCATTAACATTTGACAGATTCAGACAAAAAACTCCATTATATACATTAACAATGTCTAGTCCATTAACATTTGATAAATTCAGACAAAAAATTTCATTACTTATCCTATTTAAAACAAATAGTTCCTTTTTAAAAGTAGATTCAATAATTGACCTTTTTATCTTGTATCCATATTCTCTTTTTCCTTTTCATAATAGATTCAATAGTCAACCTTTTGTCACTTTTATATCTCCCCCTTTTTCTTTTTAGAGTAGATTCAATAATCTACCCATTTATCCTATTATTTCTTTATCTTTTTTTCTCAGAGTAGATTCAATGATCTACCTCATATCTATGTTCTCTTTTTTCGTTTTCTTTTTTTAAACAAAAACTCTGAATCTAATCTCCTTGTTCAGCTTTTTTCTGACCATTAACAATTAACAACTTGTAACCAACCATCATAAACAATAACAATATCCGTAACTCATTAAACAACCAAAAAAAACTACCCATCCCACCACTTGGGAATATGGGCATCATTTTCTTTAAATTACTTCCTGCTTCTTGTGGGTGAAGATGTCTTTAGGGAATCCTGAAAAGAAAATTTGGGGTTAATTGTCAAGTCCTGAGATATTTAGCTGTATTATTTGTCCAATCTCTGCATAATGGGAAAGTGCAGGGCTTGTCTCAAGTCCTTGTTCAAGTAGTCTGTCAGGCTGGATCATCTCAGCTAGCCATCTTGAAATTTTCCTGAGTAGTTTGTAGTCCAAAGTCGATCTTTCCGTGTTGTTAATAAGCTTAATGGCTTTACCATAGTCCTTGTGGAATCATCGTTGTGGGGTCCCATCATTCTTTTGAAGATTTGAAGATTTCAAAGTTGCTGTTAGGCGTGGCCATGGTTCCCTGCAGATTTTGTGTGTGTGTGCCTTCTCTGTGGTTTGGAGCAATCACAGTCTGATATATGTATGTCATTCAGAACCATGAACTTTCTTCCCTAGAAGAGAAAGTCTTCACAGCAATTTCTCCCCACCATTTGTCTTGCCAAACTTTTCCAAACTGAGCTTTGCTGATGCTTTCTTGTAACACGATGGTTCGGGCAATTCTCTGAACAAGCATCAATAAACCCTTCATCCCAGGTAGCAGCATCACAGTAGTCACCAACGCGATGAGAAGAAGCCAGCAACTTAGAGCAGCAGCTGCTGCCTCCACGGTCCTGCTGCCACTGTTTGTGGCTGGGCCCCAGCCAACCAGAGCTTCTCCTTAGCAAACCTCCTAGGCTGATCTCAAACTTGGGATCCTCCTGCCTCTGCCTCTTTCAGTAAATCCAACCAGTATGCACCACCACAACCAGCCCCATGTAGTTCAGGTCTGAGCTGGAGCCCACAAGGCCACAAGCAAGTGGCTTTTTCAAGAATTTGTACCCGACAAGTTGGGTGCCAGATGTAACATGAATCTTAGATGGTCTTATTAATAAAAACAAACCTGGAGCCAATGGAAGATTAGAGAAGCAGAATAAGCCAAAGCCACCTCACCTTGCCAATTCCTCAGCTGATCCTGTTTTCTCAGACTGGAAGAATCTGAGTCCTTATCCAAATGGATGTCAGCTGAACTGCTTCTCAAAAGCCTGAAGGTTAACCAGCCTAGTTCCTAGTTTTCATGCCTTATATACATTTCTGCTTTCTGCCATCACTTCCTGGGATTAAAGGCGTGAGTCACCATGCTTAGCTGTTTCCAGTGTGGCTTTAAACTCACAGAGATCCAGATGGATCACTGCCTCCCAAGTGATAGGATTAAAGGTGTGAGTGCCACCATCTTCTAGCCTCTATATCTAGTGGCTGTTCTGTTCTCAGACCCCAGATAAGTTTATTAGGGTTCACAATATTTTGGGGAATACAATATGACCACACTGCAGCTCAGTTCACCTGAGCTCTGTGAGATCTCTGACAGGCTGTCAGGTTTCTGAGGGAAGCTCAATGAAAAGACTGATCATGACCTATCTGTAGGACGGCCCTGAACAGCAAAGGCTGGGAGGGCTCTGGTCTACACACAGCAGGAGAGGTCAGTGTAGATGCAGGGACTCAAACCTTGTGTCCTAAGGCAGGCAATGGGTCAGTGAGGACCAGGAAATAGAATGAGGTCTCTGATTCTTGAGTCTGACCATCACGAAACACTGCAGCTCAGTTCTCTCATGAGAAAGTCCTTGCTTCTACCATATACAGCACAGGAGGCCCCATTATCTCTGAGCACTCACCACTCCATCTGCCTGTAATTTGCTTCCTGACTGATTCTTTAAGGATCTGGGTTGCCTGGAAGTTAAGAAAATATCTCTGGTTGTAAGAGGCTTTAAAAGAATCAGAAGTACCACACAAAGCCATCATCTCTCTGTGGTCAGCTCAGCACCTCAACCCAAGCCCAACATCACAACCAACAATTCCAACCCATGGAGGGTGGGAACTCAGTAGCATTAAAGTGTGAGCCTAAGACTCAGAATGCAGGCTACCTGTGGAGGATAAATGACCAAAGCATCTCAGAGGAGGACAGGCTGAAGCTGTCTGAGGACAACAGGACTCTCACTTTACTCAGTGTTGTGAGGACTGACACAGGACCATATGAATGTGAACCTGGAAACCAGTGAGGGACTCCCATGTGACCCATTCTCTCTGAACATTACCTATAAGTATTTTCTGTTTCATCCTGGCCCCAACTGCCTAAATACAGAGGGCTAGATCTACCACACTCAGTCCCAGTCCCCTTGGGTTCATGACATAGACCTACCATACAGATACCTAGACTGTCAGGGCATCCTGGCCCAGCCCAAGCACATGTAAACAGGCCCAGCATAGAGCTTGAATGGGCTGCAGGGACTTTTACTGCCTAGAGAGGTTAAGGGTGATGTAAACAGGGGGCATGTCAGACTCAGGCTCAGTGCACACATGAGTGTGCAGAGGAGATGTTGTGTGTTGTGCTTGAGATAGATCAGGGATTGTGCATGCTGCATGAAAACTCTTCTACTAAACTGACTTAAGCTCTGGGTAGGACCTGCTCAACTAAGGTTTAAGCACAGGTGAAAGAGATACTATGTCTTTCTACAAACCAGGATTTCCCCTTACCTCTGTTGACATCACGTGTGTTTTAATATGGTCCATTTGTTCCAATCATATACATCTCAAATATTAATTTCCATTCAAAGACAAACCTCAGCCTCTCCTGCCACACAGATGCTAACCCACCTGCACAATACTCCTTGTTTGTCAATGGAGAGCTCCAGTCATCCTCCCAAAAGCACTTTATTCCTTACATCAATACTAATAATAGCAGATCTTATACCTGCCTAGTCGATAACTGTCACTGTCCTCAATAAGACCACAGTCAAGAACATTACAGTCCTTAGTAAGTAGATCTCAGAAATATCATCACCAGGTTTGGAGTGCAGTCCTTTGGCTTTCTGGGAAGATGCAGAAGCATTTAATTTCCAGTGCATGTATATGGGATCAAGCAAAACTCAGTCTTCCCACAAGCCTCCTGCTCCATCCCTATGTCTAATGGCCTCCTGGTTCTCTGATTTCTGCCTGACAGGGATGGAGCTTGCAATGTGAGGAGGAGGTTCTTCCAGTCTTGGAAAGCCTTAGGTTGTGTGAAGGACTTTCCATGGTTAGGAGAGCCTCAAGGTCAAGATTTCCTTCTGTGCCTAAAACAAGCTTCCCTGCCCCCTCCATTTTTATTTTATGACCTCCATGACCTACAAGGAACACTCAGGGCTTTCAACTGTGCTCACATTCTTTTTCTCCAAACTGGAGGAGAATATTCCCCACAGAATTTTTCCTCTGCTCCCAGGTCTACTTCTGTCTCACAGTGACTGGCTCAGTTCTGACTCCATGGGATGAGAAGAGTGGGTGAAGAAGGTGCCTGGGAGCCCTGTTCTGAGTCAGGGTGAACCATGTCACTGACAGTTGATGATGTTCTTTTGCTTACTCTTCTCAAGGTCCAAAAAACAAATGTCAGTTGAGTGTGGTGGCACACATTTTTTATTCCAGCACTGAGGAGGGAGAGGAGGGTAGATAGTGTGAGTTTGAGGTCAGCCTGGTCTACATAGCAAGTTCCAAGCAAGCTAGGACTGTACATTGAGACCCTGTCTCAAAAAAAATCAGTATTGAGGATTAGAGTGGCAGGCTTTGGTCAGCACTGTGATTATTCACCTCTTCTCTGTAGTATTTAATCCATATCCATGGGGCAAGAAATACAATTTTTCTACAAACAGAAATTCTTCAGTCAGGGATTTCTCCCAGTCCTGAGGTCTAGCCTTTAATACCTTTAAGATTATGTGGGCCATCTTAACCCCATGACAAATTATTTAATAAAAGAAAAAACAGAAGGCTATTTGATAAAAGAGGGATCTGACTGTTCACACTTACCAAAAGTGTGAGCAAGAATTCCAACAAAAATCATTAGGAAATATATACCACCAACCATGAGATTTCTGGACATGTGGGCTGAAGAGGCACGCGGTGTGGAATCTACACAAATACCCTGAGTTAGGGTCACTGTGGGTGATCTTGGTAAGAGTAAGATTCATCTCTCTCCTTACAGAACATACCGTGAACCCAAACATGTGATCTTGCAGGGGGCCACTTCATTCTATAGGCCCTGTGAGTTGGATGAGATCTCTGAGGGGGAAGGACTCTCAGCTGTTCCCCTCCACTATTTATCCACAGATCCAGTGACTCCACCCTCCATCCAAGTCACCAACACCACAGTCAAAGAGCTGGTGTCTATATCCCTGACCTGCTTGTCAAATCACACTGGGATCTCCATCTATTGGCTCTTCAACTCTCAGCGTCTAAGAATCACAAATAAGATGAGGCTGTCCCCGAACAACAGCACCCTGCAAATAGACCCTGCCAGGAGTGAGGATTCAGGGGACTATCAGTGTGAGGTAACCAAGGGATTCGTTAACAAGAGGAGTGACCGCATTACTCTGAACATAATAGGTGAGTGATCTCTGCTCCATTCTTACTCCATAGTGTTGGGGATGGGGGCAGTTTCTTTATCAATAGAGTACAGACTGGATCAAAGTCACAAGGAGAAAAACATGTTTCAAGATACAAATACAGCCAGCTTGGTGATGGATGCATGTTAATCTTATGATACAACAACAAGCAAGGTGAGCACAGTGCTGCATGCCTTTAACCCCAGCACATCAGAGGCAGAGACAGTTGGATCTCTGTGAGTTTCCAACCACCCTGGTCTTTGTAGCCAGTTTCAGGTTAGTCAGAGCTACATAGTGAGACCTTGTCTCAAAAGAGAAAGAGCATGAAGCAGGAGGCATAGAAGTACAAGGCCACTCAACTGAATGTACCAGGCTCTGCTTACTCCCCATGGGAGACCTTGCTTTGGAGAAGGTGGAAATGGAGGTCTTATGAGGAGGAAGGCTGGGGTGCAGGAGGAGGGAGGACAGGATAATCTGTGGTTGGTATGTAAAAGGAATAGAAATATCTCTTAATTAAAAAAAAAAAAAAGTACAAGGCCAACCCAGATTACATTGTGAGACCCGGTCAATATTAACAACAATAGATGTCAATGTAGCTAATAGAAATGCAAAGTGATTAAGAGTTTAGGGTCTGAGTCAGTCACACAGTCAACCCTCAGAATCTAGTAAAATATTCATGTTACTCTATATGTCCTTCCACACATTCAGATTATCTTTAGATTATTTTCTATATCTAATATGAATACTGCATAGACACTAGTCTTATTTTGAGTACTGGACCATGATAGGATGAATCAACACATTTTTCACTGTAGAGATACTTTTCCAAATAGTTTGTTTCCAAGGTTTTGAACCACAAATATAAAATCCACAGATAGAAAGGACCTGTATTGAGTTTCTTGCTATGTTTGCATATTTATTATTTTGTGTGGGTGTTCCACACCTAGTGTGCGGATGTCAGAGGACAATTTGTGGGAGCTAGTTCTCCATGGATGGGGATTGAACTCAGGTGGGTGAACCAGCCCATCTGCTAAGCCATTTCACTGGCCCACATTTGTTTGTGCATTTTTTTTCTTTTTTTTTTTTTCATTTTTCTTTATTAAGAAATTTTCTACTCACTCTACATACCACCCACCGATCCCAACTCCTCCCTTCTCCCCCTCCCAAGCCATCCCACATCCCCACATATGGGGAGTCAGCAGAGCTCGACACACTGAGCCTAGGCAGGTCCAAGCCCCTTCCCACTGTACCAAGGCTGCACAAGCATCACTCCACAGCACTGCAACCCAAAAGCCTGCCCATGCACCAGGGATGGATCCCGATCCCCCTGCCCGGGTACCACCCAAACAGTTCGAGCCAAACGACTGTCTTCTGTATTCACAGGGCCTAGTCCAGTCCCATGGGGGCTCCATAGTCATCAGTCTACAGTTCATGGGCCTCCAATAGTGTGGCCAGTCATCTCTTGTGCATTTTTTTTCTTTGTGGCAGTTGGGGGTAGGTAACGGGAGGCAGTACAGCAGGCACTCTGACCAACTGAGCCTTCTTGTTGGCCCATATATTTCTTATCCTCATGCTCACATTTGCAGCATGATCTCCTTGCACAAGACTCTTTTTTCTAATAACTGTTTATTTGCGGTGTGTAGTAGTAGTAGAAGTAGTAGTAGTATGTGTGTGTGTATGTGTGTGCATGGGTGCGCGCGTGTGTGTGTGTGTGTGTGTGTGTGTGTGTGTGTGTGTGTGTGTGTGTTTGATGTGTAACTATTAAGCTATCTCTCCACTCCCATAAACCAAATATACACATGGGACTGGAGAAATAGCTCAATAGTTAAGAGCGCCGGGCGGTGGTGGCCCATGCCTTTAATCCCAGCACTCGGGAGGCAGAGCCAGGCGGATCTCTGTGAGTTCGAGGCCAGCCTGGGCTACCAAGTGAGCTCCAGGAAAGGCGCAAAGCTACACAGAGAAACCCTGTCTCGAAAAACCAAAAAAAAAAAAAAAAAATAGTTAAGAGCCCTAGCAGCTCTTCCAAAGGACAGGTGTTCAATTCCCAGCACCCACATGGCAGCTTATTACTGTCTGTAACTAAGGCCCAAAAATTCAACACCCTCTTCTGTCCTCCTCAGGTACCAAACAGGCATGTTCTGCAGAGACATATAAGCAGCCAAAAGGCCCATATGATGCATCTGGCATCATAACAAAGACACCATTCGAAATCCAATGTCAAGATGCTTTCATCCTGTCTCCTAAAAGTCTGGTGACTTTCAGCTCTGATCCATTTTAGGTCTTTGATCCATTTAGAGTTGATTTTTATATATAGTTAGATGAAGACTTAACTTCATTCTTTTATCTGGATATCCCATTTTCTCAACATTCCTTGTTTAACTGATCATTCCTCCATCCTTGAACAATATTAGCAGCCTGATTAAAACTCATCTGGTCACAGAGGGTCAGAAGGACAGCAAGAATGCCTTCCAAGTTCTGTAACTCAACAGGACAACTCTGTTTCACACCTAGTAATTCAAAAGAGCCAGAAGAAATGAATGTTTGTAACAAACAGGAAAAGGGACAGATGAAATGGTGGATATGCCAACTGCTCAGATCTGACACACATTATAATATATATGCAAAACTGTGCCCCATAAACACATATATTGATCGTATCAACTAATCTTTAATTTACTCATGGCCAATGTACATGAGCAATTCTGAGCTTTCTGATTCTATTTCACTGATCTGTATGTCTGCCTTTATGTCAGCAGTAGACTATTTTGATTGTTGCAGCTTTGTACTTAAATTATGAAATCATGCAGGATGTCCTGCAATTTTATTCCTTTTTCTTTTTCAAGATACTTTTAAAGCCAGGTATGGTACTTCCCTCTAACCCCAGCTCTTGGGAGCAGAGACAGGTGGATCTCTGGGAGTTTGAGGCCAGCCTAATCTATATAGTGAGTTCCAGAAAAGCTAGAATGGACTTCTCTATTTCTGTGCAAAATGCCACTGGGGTTTTGATCTGATGTGCATAGAACTGATAGACTACATTCAGTGATACTGTCATCTATTTTTAAAAAAAGTCTTTCAGACAAGCTGGCCTATGCCTATAATTCCAGCCACTCAAGAAGCTGAGGCAGGAGTAATAGACTACTGGCAATGGTCGAGAGAAAGCCCGAACTGACCTACTCTGGTGATAGGGTGGCCAAACACCCTAATTCTCGTGCTAGAAACCTCATTCAATGACTGAGGAAACCAGATGCAGAGATCCATGACCAGGCCCCAGGTGGAGCTCCAGGAGTCCAATTGGCAAGAAAGAGGAGGGTTTGTATGAGCAAGAATTGTTGAGACCAAGATTGGAAAAAGCACAGGGACAATTAGGCAAATGAATGAAAACACATGAACTATGAACCAATAGCTGAGGAGCCCGAACTGGATCAGGCCCTCTGGATAAGTGAGACAGTTGATTAGCTTGATCTGTTTAAGAGGCATCCAGGCATTGGTTCCAGAACCTGTCCTCAGTGTGAGCTGGCTCTTTGGAGATTGTGGCTTATACAGGGACACTTGGCTCAGCTTGGGAGGAGGGGACTGGACCTGCCTGGACTTAATCTACCAGGTTGAACTCAATCCAGAGGGGAGTCTTTGCCCTGGAGGAGATGGGAATGGGGGGCGGGCTGGGAGGAAAGTGAGGGGGAAAGGGGGAGGCGAGAAGGGGGGAAAATAAGATACCGTGGCTGATATGTAACATTAAATTGAATTATAAAATCTTTTTTAAAGTGCCTACCACAACCATTCAGGCCAGCCTGGTTAATTTAGTGACATCTTGTTTCTAAATAAAATTTAAAAGGCAGACCTTAGAATACAGCACAATGGTAGAGCATTGTTCACTGTGCACAAAGCCCTGGGTTTAATCCCAGTACTGCAGAACAACAGTAATAATGAGATTAAGCCTTCCAACCCATCAACCCAATGGCTGTCATTTCTTGTATTCTTTCATCATCTCTTAATTGGGAGTTTGCTGAGTGCAAGTCTTTTATCTCCTTGGTAGAGTTAATTCTAAGTATTTTATTCTTTTTGGTGCTCTCATAACTAAATACTTTCTTCATTTCCTTTCCAATTGTTCACTGTTAAGGCTGGGACTGTTGCTTAGGGGCTAAACCCTTGCCAGACATGCACAAGGCCCTAGGTTGAAGCTCCACCACCGCCAGGAAAAATGAAAATCTAATTTTTCATGGTCAAAATTAGTATACAGAAATACAACGCTTGGGCATGTTCTTTTCATTAGCCAACAATTTTGCTAGTTTTACTCACTTAGTTCTGAGAACTTTCTGTACAATGTTAAGGATTTTCTATGAACAAGTTCCTGTCATCTACAGATATATAATATACATCTAGATAGATATATATATAGATAGATAGATAGATAGATAGATAGATAGATAGATAGATAGATAATCACCTCAATATTGGGCACCTTCATTTCAATGTCTAACCTAATGGCTCTGTGTAGCATTCTTAAGAGTCTTTTGAACAGAAGTGGTCACAGCATCGTGTGTTCTTCCTGATATTAGAGAGAAAGCTGTCAACTCCCCATTTAATATGATGTTGGCTGTGGGTTTCCATGTGTGGCCTTTGTTATAGTAAGCTGGACTTCCATCATGTTTCAGTGTTTTTATCATCAATGTCTGTGAAATTTTGTCAATTTTTTTGTTGATTTTATCTTATTGGTTATACAACTATTCGATTTTGTTTCTTTCACATTTCTAAATAATTCAGGTTTGTAGGAATTTGTCCATTGCATCTAGGCCACTCAGCAGTTAGCATATAACTACTGAGTACTCTTGAAATTCTTCATAATCTTGAAAATGGATGGTGAGGCCTCAAATTTTAGTAATATCCATCTCCTTTTTTCAACATTAATCTTGGAAAAGGTTGCTAATATTGATAATCATTATTGCAGAACCAACTTTTGGTGCATCCGATTTCTTTGCAGTTACTCTAGTCTCTGTTTTGTTTATCTTCATTCTCATCTTTAGTTTTCTCCTTCTACTAGCTTGGGAGAACTTTTAGGGGGCAAGGGTCTCATTATGTAATCCAGACTTGCCTCAAATTCACAATGCTCCTGCCTCAGCCTCTGATTCTAGGATGCTAGGTTATATCACATACTTCACCTGCCTCATAGTAGTTTTTAAAGACTTAATATAATAATCAAGTAACCTTTTCTGGCAAAATACCACACACACGGGAAGAAAAAAATGTTAGCTGCAATTATTCCTACCACTAGTGTTAGCAAGAAGCCAGGTAGCCAGGTCTATCTCTGATTATACATACAGATTTAAGTACTTTTTGAAAACCACTTTAAGCTCTGGTTTTTTATCATCTGAATGAAAATAATTTCTATATGACAAACTCATCATATAAATGAAGCCAGATACAAATACAGGGCCAGCCACATCATAAACACCATACCACCAGGTCAACATTAGCATTATAATCACTCTTGAGCAGAGTAGTGAGGTTTGAGCCCAAAATATTCACAACAAGGAGTAAAGAGTTGAGGATGGCATTGATACATAAGGGATGTTGGAAGACACATGTTATCCAAAAAGTGAAACCACTGTAACATAGCTACTAAGTAAAAATGGGAGAGAGAAAAAGATGGGGGAGTGCTGGGGGGGCATTCTGGTGCAAAATTTCAAACCTGGTAATTCAAAGGTTTCATCCTCCAGGATGTGTCCATGATGAGCTTAGACAAGCAAAGTATTACTGGAGGGATATACTTGTGAAGATAAGCCTGAGATAACCCTCAGGACATTTGCAGATATGATCGCTGTGGAGAAAGAGAGTGGGGCATGTCTTAGATTGCAGTGCAGTTCCAACAGAGTTTCTGCAAGGTTGAGGTTGATTTCCCCACAGTCACCAAGCAGAGGGGAATGGGGTCTTACAGGGTCTTTTTTGCTTTCCTACCCCACTGCAGAAACCATGGTCTCTGCAGAGGAGCTGATCCATTGAGAACCAATAGCCTGGGCCTTCTGTCACTTAGATCACAACCGCAAGAGGTGATTTATTCATGGCTGCCACAACTGAGTCCCTGAGAAAAAGATGAGGCCACAGAAACACTGGATATTCAACACACAAAATCACAATCACCCTGTCTCACATTCCTACAGCTTCACGTGATTGCCTGGATGAAATTGATGGAATTCGGGGATTGGAAGGAAGAGGGAGAACCAACCTAGAAACACAGCAAGGTAGAAAGGACACTTGCTAAGATCCTCACACTTCAACTCACCTAATCAGTCTTCCCACAGAAAGGTGGGAAGTTATCAACTTTGGGAGTTTCCTGGTAGAAATTTCAGGGTCACTCATATATCTTCTGCAAATAGGGAAAGTTTGGTTTCTTCTGTTCCCATTTGTATCCTCTTGATCTCCTTTTGTTGTCTTATTGCTCTAGCTAGAACTTCAAGTACTATATTGAATAAATATGTGGAGAGTAGACATCTTTGTCTAGTTCCTGATTTTAGTGGAATAGTCTGAGTCTCTCCATTTAATTTGATATTGGCTGTCAGCTTGCTGTAAATTGCCTGTATTATACTTAGGAATGTTACATGTATTCCTGATCTCCCCAAGACCTTTGTCATGAAGGGGTGTTGGATTTTGTCAAAAGCTTTTTGAGCATCTAATGAAATGATCATGTGTGGTGGTATTATGTTCCCCAAAATATTGTGCACCCTAATAAACTTATCTGAGGTCAGAAAATGGAACAGCCACTAGATACAGAGGCTAAAAAATGGTGGCATTCACACCTTTAATCCTAGCCTTCTGGAGACATGGATCTCTGTGAGTTCAAGGATACACTGGAAATAACCAAGCATGGTGACTCACGCCTTTAATCCTGGAAAGCGAGCCTTTAATCCCAGGGAGTGATGGCAGAAAGCAGAAAGGTATATAAGGCCTGAAGTCTAGAAACTAGAAGCACTTGGCTGGTTAAACATTTGGCTGGATAATCTTTTAGGCTTCTAGTAGCAGTTCAGCTGAGATTCATTCTGGATGAGGACTCAGAGGCTTCCAGTCTAAGGAAACAGGATCAGCTGAGGAACTGGCAAGGTGAGGAAGCTGTGACCTGTTCTGTCTTTCTGATCTTCCAGCATTCACCCCAATAACTGGCCTCAGGCTTTATTTTATTAATAAGATCTCTAAGATTCATGCTACAGTCATGTTTTTTTTTCCTTTCAGTTTGTTTATATGGTAGCATTCTTGCATCTCTGGCATGAAGCTTACTTGATCACAATGGATAATTTTTTGCTGTGTTCTTGGATTCAGTTTGCCACTATTTTGTTGATTATTCTTGCATCAATGTTCATGAGGGAGATTGGTCTGCAATTCTCATTCTTTGTTACATGTTTGTGTGTTTTGGGTATCAGTGTAACTTTAGCCTCGTAAAAAGAGTTTGTCGATGTTCCTTCTGTTTCTATTGTGTGGAACAATTCAAAGAGTATTGGTATTAGCGTTTCTTTGAAAATCTGGTAGAATTCTGTGATGAAACCATCTGATCCTGGACTATTTCTGGTTGGAAGATTTTAATGACCGTTTTTTATTTCCTTAAGGGTTATAGGTCTATTTAAATTGTTTATCTGGTCTTGGTGTAATTTTGGTATATGGTACCTATCCAGAAAATTGTTCGTTTCTTTTAGATTTTCCAGTGTTGTGGAGTAGAGGTTTTTGAAGTATGACCTAATGATTTCTGGATTTCCTCATTGTCTGTTGTGTTGTATCCCTTTTCATTTCTGATTTTGTTTATTTGGATGCTCTCTCTCTTTGCCTTTTGGTTAGTTTGGACAAGGGCTTGTCTATCCTGTTGATTTTCTCAAAGAACCAACACTTTGTTTCATTGATTCTTTGTATTGTTCTCTTTGTTTCTATTTTATTGATTTCAGCCCTCAATTTGATTATTTGCTGGCATCTATTCCCCCTGGGTGAGTTTGCTTCTTCTTGTTCTAGAGCTTTCAGGTGTGCTGTTAAACCATTAGTGTGAGATTTCTCCAACTTCTTTATGTTGGCATTTAGTGCTATGAATTTTTCTCTTAGCACTGTTTTCATAGTGTCCCATAAGTTTAGGTATGTAGTATATTCATTTTCATTGAATTCTAGGAAGTCTTTAATTCTTTCTTTATTTCCTCCTTGACCCATTGGTGATTTGGTTGAGCATTATTCAGTTTCCATGAGTTTGTAGGCTTTCTGTAATTTTTGTTGTTATTGAAATCTAACTTTAAGCCATGGTGGTCCAATAAAATAGAGGAGGTTATTCTCAAATATTATTAAGGACCCAGTTTAATAATATTCTTCCCAGGGGCCTAGAAGAGAAGCTATGAACAGTGAACATTATTTTTGGGAAATAAATCTGGGGAAATAAGCACTTTCTTTGTCTACTTTATTCCTCTGGGATAAAATCCTGGCTACACAGCTACAGTTCTGTTTTCATGCCTAGCTTTTTTCTTGCCTGATTTCTCTCTATATTTATCTACTGTCCCCTCTAAGTTCTATCTTAATTCTCTCATCTTAATTCTGCCTCATCTAGGTCCTTCTCGTTTCATCCTTACTTATCTAGTATGTCCCTAGCTGGCTCTTTCTCATCTTTCATCTTGTCCTCAAGTTCTCTCCTCAAAATCTTCCTCTAAGTCTCCTTATACCTCTCAGTTTCCCCAAGTCTCTGAGGTATTCAGTTATAAACCCAAGCAATAGCAATCCTCTGGCAGAGCAAGTCATCAGGCTTGAATTCATACAGGGTTATAAAGGCAGGTAAGAATTTACCTCAAGCAGTGAGTATCAGGCTTTCTTTTACAACACAAAAAGGGAGTGGTAAAAAAAAAGAGGTCAACTGAGAGCTAATGATTGATTAGTATATCAAAGAAAAGAGATTTATATACTCAGTCTGCATTCCTAGAAGTGATTAGGTAAGAAGTTAGGAGTCTACAATGTTAGTGAGGTTGTATAAGAAAGGAGGGTCTCTGCTTAAATTACACAGGAAATGAAGCTATACACCTGACCTAGGAGACAGGCATTGTTTCTATAAGGTTGTTACCTTAGTTCAGATTGTTTGGCCTTGGATGCTTGATAGGTATTTAGATAAATACACTGTTAGGAGTTCTTGGAAGCACACATAGCATACAAGAAAATCATTGTAGGAACCATTTAATATATATACAAGAGCTAAAACATCACCAAGACTTCTTAAGCCATGGCTTGGCCTTGGGAAAAATCCTTGACCTTTCCATGTAGTAGTTTCTGTGATAGTAGCTGAATTCCATTATGTTTTCCTATGCCTTGCAGCAGTTCCAGTTTTTTCATTTAGTAAAAGAGAATGTTTAATTCTCTCTAGGGTAGCAAAATGCATGGAAAAATTTAAGGTTGGAGATGATTTGAAAAATGAAAACATGTTTAATTAATATTTATAATCAATAATCTATGTAGATGGCAAGTTGAGAATTAGTTTAGCCATCTACTAGGTATAGTTGTATATAATAAGAATTTCTCTGTCCCAAGTAGGTAGCAGAGGAGTAACATAAAAATCTATTATTAGCTAGTATAGCATAATATGGTCAAATGTGTCTAAATACTATAACTGTGACTTATCAAAAACATAAAAATCTATTATTAGCTAGTATAGCATAATATGGTCAAATATGTCTAAATACTATAACTGTGACTTATCAAAAACAAATGATTAGTTTGGAACATAACTCTATCAATCTCTGATTAGTAGTATTAATTTGGTTAAATGGTATTTTAAAAGAGGCATTGTTAGATAAAGAGTTACTTGAGTTAGTCATGAGCACCTGTTGGACCCAGGTTGCAGTTGAAACTGACCTAATAATTTAAATTTATAATCAAGGCAATATTGACCCATTTAGCTATGGGAGGACTGTAATAATCTATGTCAGGGTATGCATAGCAAGACTTACAGAACAATTGTCAGAAGTACATGAGGAGAAAATCTGATAGTATATAGATTTCAGGATCATTGGCAGAATTTATACAATTAATAATAGAGTATTTTTAAGGGCAGTCCAGCCCCTGGGCTGGGGAGTTCAGCACCAAAAGAGGGGTACATCACAAAGGGGCTGTAGAAATTATTCATTGTTACTTCCTTCTGATATGGGTCTGAAGCTGAGGGACCTGAAGGCTGGAATGCAGTGAAAACCCTGGTAGAGCAGGCTGTTTTAGGCTCTGTAAGACATGTGTAGCAGGATTTTCTGTCTCAGGTGCTAGAGGGCATGATGCAGGGCTGAGCTGGACAACACATGTGTGTGAACTGGGGGATGGGATGCAGACCTGCAGCTATACAGCATGTCTGTGGTCCAGAGGGTGACAACCTATAACTCTTTATATGATTAGAATTTCTGCTGGAAACAAATATATGTATTAGTGGTAGAACAAGCAGCTGAGGAGTTTTAAGAAAGAAACTTTTCTCTTAAGTATACCTATGGAATAATAAATACGTGGTATAAGCAGATGAGAGAAGGGGATGAGGCCATGGAGAGAGGGCATAATCCACTCACCCATAGAAGTAAAAGAAAATTTGTGAATGGGAGACATAAAATGTAGTCAGATTGTGTTCCTCCTGATCCTTCTTTGCTTGTGAGAATTGGTCAGTTTTGATCTCCTGGAGAATTTTTTATAGTATTTTTATTTTATAATTGACTTAATTTCACATATCAGCCAAAGATTCCGGTCCTCCCTCCTCCAACCTCCCACCCCTCTCCCCCAAGCCACCCCCCTATTCCCACTTCCTCCAAGGCAAGCTTTCCCCTGGGGAGTCAGCTCAGCCTGGTAGACTCAGCCAAGGCAGGTTCAGTTCCCTCCTCCCTACACCACGGCTGAGCAAAGTGTTCCATCATAGGCCCCAGGTTCCAAAAAGCCAGTATGCACCAAGGACAGGTCCTGGCACCACTGTCTGGCAGCCTCCCAAACTGTTCAAGCTAATCAACTGTCTCACTTATCCAGAGGGCCTGGCACAGTTACATGGGGGTTCCTCTGCAATTGGTTCACAGTTCATGTGTTTCCACTAGTTTGGCTATTTGTCCCTGTGCTTTTTCCAATCATGGTCTCAATATCTATCGCTCAAACAATCCCTCCTCTCTCTCTCCAATTGAATTTCTACCTGGGGCTCGTCCATGGATTTCTGCATCTGCTTCCATCAGACACTGGATGAGAGTTCTATCATGACAGCAAGGGTGTTTGGCCATCCGATCACCAGAGCAGGTCAGCTCAAACACCCCTCCACCATATCCAGTAGTCCACTGTGGAGGTATCTTTGTGGATTTCTGAGGACCTCTCTAGCACTCTGCTTTTTTCTATTCCCATGGGGTCCTCATTCATTATGGTATCTCCCTCTCTGTTCTCACACTCTGCTCCTGATCCAGCTGGAACCTTCCTCTCCCCTAAGCTCTCTTTTCCCTGACCCTTGCCCTCCATTATCCCCCTCCCCCAGTTTGCTCATGTAGATCTCATCCATTTCTCTGTCATTGGGCAATCCCTGTGTCTTTCTCAGGGTCCTCTTTACTAGATAGCCTCCATGGAGTTGTGAGTTGCAGTCTGGTTATCCTTTGCTTTACATCTAGTATCCACTTAGGAGTGTGTACATACCGTATTTGTCTTTCTGAGTATGGGTTACCTCACTCAGGATGATTTTTTCTAGTTCCATTCATTTGCCCACAAACCTTATGATATCATTGTTTTTCTCCACTGAGTAGTACTCCACTGTGTATATGTACCACATTTTGTTTATCCATTCTTCAGTTGAAGGGCATCTAGGTTGTTTTCAGGTTCTGGCTAATATGAATAATGCTGCTATGAACATACTTGAGCATGTGTCCTTGTGGTGTGATTGATCATTCTTTGGGTATATGCTCAAGAGTGGTATAGCTGGGTCTTGAGGGAGGTTGATTCCCAATTTTCTAAGAAAGCACCATATTGATTTCCAAAGTTGCTGTACAAGTTTGCATTCCCATCAATAGTTGAGGCATGTTCCCATTGCTCCACATCCTCTCCAACATAAGCTGTCTTCAGTGTTTTTGATCTTAGCCATTCTGACATGTGTAAGATGGTGTCTCAGAGTCGTTTTGATTTCCATTTCCCTAATGACTAAGGATGTTGAGCAATTCCTTAAATGTCTTTCAGCCATTTGAGCTTCTTCTGTTGAGAATTCTCTGTTTAGCTCTATAGCCCATTTTTTAATTCGACTGTTGGGTATTTTGATGTCTAATTTCTTGAGTTCTTTCTATGTTGTGGATATCAGCCCTCTGTCAGAAGTGGGGTTGGTGAAGTTCTTTTCCCATTCTGTAGGCTATCACTTTGTCTTGTTGACCATGTCCTTTGCCCTACAAAAGGTTCTCAGTTTCAAGAGGTCCCATTTATTAATTGTTTCTCTCAGTGTCTGTGCTACTGTTGTTATATTAAGGAAGTAATTTCTGGTGCCAATGTGTTCAGGACTACTTCCCACTTTCTCTTCTATCAGGTTCAGAGTAACTGGATTTATGTTGAGGTCCTTGATCCATTTGGACTTAAGTTTTGTGCATGGTGACAGATATGGATCTATTTGCAATCTTCTACATGTTGACATCCAGTTATGCCAGCACCATTTGTTGAAGATGCTTTCTTTTTTCCAGTGTATAGTTTTGGCTTCTTTGTCAACAATCATATGTTCATAGGTGTGCGGATTAATGTCAGGGTCTTCAGTTTGGTTCCATTGGTCCACATGTTGGTTTTTGTGCCAGTACCAAGCTGTTTTTATTACTGTAACTTTATAGTAGAGATTGAAGTCAGGGATCGTGATACCTCCAGAGTTTGTTTTATTGTACAGGAATCTTTTGCTGTCCTGGGTTTTCTGTTTTTCCATATGAAGTTGAGTATTGTTCTTTCCAGGTCTGTGAAGAATTGTGTTGGGATTTTGATGGGGATTGCATTGAATCTGTAGATTGCTTTTGGTAAGATTACCATTTTTACTATGTTAATCCTACCTATCCATGAGCATGGGAGATCTTTCCATTTTATGACATCTTCAATTTCTTTTTTCAGGGACTTAAAGTTTTTGTCATACAGGTCCTTTGCTCGTTTAGAGTTACCCCAAAATATTTTATATCATTTCTGGTTATTGTAAAGTGTGATGTTTCTCTGATTTCTTTCTCAGGCCCTTTGTCATTTGTATATAGGAGGGCTACTGATTTTTTTTAGTTAATTTTGTGTTCTGCTACATTGCTGAAGTTGTTTATAAGTTATATGAGTTCTTTCGTCAAATTTTCGGGTTCACTTATGTATACTATCATGTCATCTGCAAGTAGTGTAAGCTTGACTTCTTCCTTTCCAATTTGTATCCCCTTGATCTCCTTATGTTGGCTTATTGCTGTGGATAGAAATTCAAATATTGAATAAGTTTGGGGAGAGTAGACAGCCTTCCCTTGTTCCTGATTTTAGTGGAATCGCTTTGATTTCCTTCCCACTTACTTTGTTGTTGTCTGTTGGCTTGTTGTAAATTGCCTTTTCTATGTTTAGGTATGTTCCCTGTATTCCTGATCTCTCCAAGACTTTTATCATGAAGGAGTGTTGGATTTTGTCAAATGCCTTTTCTGCATCTAGTGAGATGGCCATGTGTTGTTTTTTTTCTTTGAGTTTGTTTATATGGTGTATTACATTGATAGACTTTAGTATGTTGAACCGCCCTTGCATCCCTGGGATGAAGCCTACTTGATCATGGTGGATAATTGTTTTGATATGTTCTTGGAGTCTGATTGCCAATATTTTATTGAGTATTTTTGCATCAATGTTCATGAGGTAGAGTGGTCTGTAGTTCTCTTTCTTTGGTGAATCTTTGTTTGTCTTTGGAATCAGGGTTAATTGTAACTTCATAGAAGGAGTTTGATAACATTCCTTCTGTTTCTATTGTGTGAAACAATTTAAAGAGCATTGGTATTATCTCTTATTTGAAGATCTGGTAGAATTCTGTGCTGAAACCATCTGGTCCTGGGCTTTTTTGGTTGGGAGACTTTTAATGACAGTTTCTATTTCCTTAGGGGTTATTGGTCTATTTAAATTGTTTATCTGGTCTTAATTTAACTTGGTGTGTGGTACCTATCCAGAAAATCATCCATTTCTTTCTGATTTTCCAATGTTGGGGAGTACAGGTTTTTGAAGTATGATCTGATGATTCTTTGGATTTTCTCATTATCTGTTGTTATTTCTCCCTTTTCATTTCTGATTTTGTTAATTTGGATTCTCTCTCTCTAGCTCTCTCTCTCTCTCTCTCTCTCTCTCTCTCTCTCTCTCTCTCTCTCTCTCTCTCTCTCTGCTTTTTGGTCAATTTGGATAAGGACTTGTCTATCCTGTTGATTTTCTCAAAGAACAAATTCTTTGTTTCATTGATTCTTCATATTGTTCTCTTTGTTTCCATTTATTGATTTCAGCACTCAATTTGATTATTTGCTGGTGTCTGTTTCTCCTGGGTGAGTTTGATTCTTTTTGTTCTAGAGCTTTCAGGTGTGCTGTTAAGTCGCTAATGTGAGATTTCTCTATCTTCTTTTTGTGGGCAATTAGTGCTATGAATTTTTCTCTTAGCACTGTTTTCATAGTGTCCCATAAGTTTGGGTATGTTGTACATTCATTTTCATTGAATTCTAGGAAATCTTTAATTTCATTCTTTATTTATTCCTTGACCCATTGGTGATTGTATTGGGCATTATTCAGTTTTCATGAGATTGTAGGCTTTCTGTAACTTTTGTTGTTGTTGAAATCTAACTTTAAGCCATGGTGGTCTGATAAGATACAGGAGGTTATTTCAAGGGGTTTTTTTTATACTTTTGAGATTTGCTTTGTGATCAAGCATGTGGTCAATTTTCAAGAAGGTTCCATGGGGTGCTGAGAAGAAGGTATATTCTTTTGTGTTAGGGTGGAATATTCTTTAGATATCTATTAAGTCCATTTGAGTCATAATGTCTGTTAGTTCCCTTATTTCTCTGTTAAATTTCTGTCTGGCAGACCTGTCCATTGCTGAGATTGGGGTGTTGAAGTCTCCCACTACTAGTGTATGGGGTTTGATGTGCAATTTAAGTTTTAGTAATGTTTCTTTTACAAATATGGGCGCTCTTGTATTTGGGGCATAAACATTCAGGATTGAGATTTCATCTTGTGAGATTTTCCCTGTGATAAATATGTAATGTCCTTTCCAATCTCTTTTGATTGATTCTAGTTTGAAGTCTATTTTATTAGATATTAGGATAGCTACACCAGCTTGCTTCTTAAGTCCATTTGATTGGAAAGTCTTTTCCCAGCCTTTTATTCTGAGGTAGTGTCTGTCTTTGAAGTTGAGGTGTGTTTCTTGTATACAGCAGAAGGATGTATCTTGTTTTCATATCCATTCTGTTACCTGTGTCTTTTTATAGGTGAATGAGACCATTCATATTAATGGATATTAATGACCAATGATTGTTAATTCCTGTTATTTTTTGTTGTAGTGTTGTAAATTTCCCTTCTTTGGTATTTTTTGGTGTGGTATCTATTGCCTGTGTTTTCATGGGGGTATCTCACTTCCTTAGGTTGAATTTTTCCTTCTAGTGTGTTCTGTAGGGTTGGATTTGTGGAGAGATATTGTTTAAATCTGGTTTTATCATGGAATATTATGTTTACTCTGTCTATGTTGATTGAGAGTTTTGCTGGGTATAATAGTCTAGATTGCCATCCATGGTCTCTTAGTGTCTGCATAAAGTCTGCCCAGGACCTCCTGGCTTTTAGAGTCTCCATTGAGAAGTCAGGTGTTATTCTTATGGGTCTGTCTTTATATGTTACTTGGCCTTTTTCCTTTGCAGCTCTTAATATTTTTCTCTTTATTCTGTATGTCTAGATGTTTGATTATTATGTGGCGAGGGGATTTTTTTTTTTTTTTTTTGATCCAGGCTATTCGGTGTTCTGGAAGCTTCTTGTATCTTTAGAGGCATTTCCATCTTTAGGCTGGGAAAGTTTTCTTCTATGATTTTTTGAATATATTTCCTGTGCCTTTGAGTTGATATTCTTCTCCTTCTTCTATTTCTATTATTCTTAGGTTTGGTCTTTTCTTGGTGTCCCACATTTCATAGACATTTTGGGTCATGACTTTGTTGGCTTTACTGTTTTCTTTGACTAATGAATCTATTTCTTCTATTGTATCTTCAACACCAAAGATCTGCTCTATTATGTCATGCATTCTGTTGGTTATGCTTGCATCTGTAGTTCCTGTTCATTTACTCGGATTTTCTATTTCCAGCATTCCCTCAGTTTCTCTCTTCTTTATTGTCTCAATTTCAGGTTTTAAATATTGAAATATTTCCCTCACTTGTTTAATTGCTTTCTCTTGGCTTTCTTTAAGGGATTTACTGACTTCTTCCAATTTTTTGTTTGACTTTTCTTCGAATTCTTTAAGAGAATTTCATTTCCTCGTTAAAGATCTCTATCTTCTTAAGGTCATTTTTGAGGTCAATTTCTTCCGTGTTGGGATTTTCAGGTCTTGCTGATATAGGTTCTGATATAGCCATATTAGTTTTTATGTTGTTGACTGTGGTTTTGCACTGGTGTCTACCCATCTCTTTCTCCACTTAGTGCAAATGGTGTCTGTGTCTAAGGGAGCCTCTCTTGATCTCTTGATCTGATCGATACACTTGGTCCTGTGGGAGCTCTTGATCCAATCAGTGCTAAGGCACTCTTTGTCTCAGGGAGCAGCTCTTAGTCCAATTGGTGCTTGTGGGATCTGTCTCAGGGAGTAGCTGCAATCTTGGCATGTGGGTGGGTTGGGAGGAGTGGGGCTTGTGGGATACAGAGTCTGGTGGGGATGGTGGTAGTCTGACCTGTCTGCAGGGGATCTGCCTGCCACCTGGCCTGAAACTGGGACTGCAATGGGTGGTGGTATTGGGGCTCAGGGTTGTGCCCCTGGATCAAAGCCTAGGGACTGGTGTGTTCAAGTATGAGGATAAAGGCTCACCTCTTCATCCAATCGGGTGCTGGCAGGCTCTGTCTCAGGGAACAGTTGCAGTCTCAGAGGGTGTGTAGGATTTAAGGGAGGTGGGGCTTTGGGGTTACAGGGTCTGGTGGGGGATTGTGGCAGTTTGACCTGTCTGCAGGAGGCCTGTCTATTATTTTCTTTCCCCATATTTTAAGGGTTTAATTGGTCTGGAATATTTAATTTCCTGAACCCAGAAGAAAATAACATAAAACTCATAGGTTTTATACTTTGAAATAAATATAATATCACCTGTGTAATAAATTTATTGTGATGTATATGTTGCATATATATGTATTTATATGTACATTATATTATATGTACATATATATACAATATATTATTATTTGGTTGGAGGACTGTGAGGAAACTATAATTGACAGTTCTGATGGTTAATCTGAATATATGATGAGGAACTCAGCTCAATCAATGAGTTCTGGATAAACAGAACTCATATTTCCTGCTCTGCATGTCAGCTTTTGACTTCCATTATGTCAGGGTTAAAAAGCAAGGTAAAAGTGAAATACTGACAATCTTTATTTAGGGTGAGGAGGTATACTGAAGAAGCAATTTTGTAAGTCTATGACAATTATATTTTGATTTCTAAAGGTGGCTGTGGGAGATGGCAATCAAGGCTGTGAAGCTCCCCTTGGCTCCAATAAAGTTCATTTAAGTTTTTAAAGTCTTGTAACAGCCTGTAAGCCCGATTTTTTTTCTAACCAACAAATACTGGGGTGACTCAAGGGCTGGTGGGAGACTTTGTATGCCCTATTTTTAAGCTTCTCCTCCACCAGACAAGTAGTAGCTACAATTCTCTCAGCATTCAAAGTTGATTGTTTAACACAAATAGGAGCATCAGATTTCCATGTAGTAAGGTCAGCAGTCAACAGTGGCCCCTAGGATAAATTTTGATACCCTAGTCTAGTCTGATGTGGAACTCACAGAGACCCACCTGTCTCTACATCCTGAGTGTTGGGACTAAAGGAATGTGCCGCTATGCATGACTACATAGATTTTTTTGGGGGGGGGGGTTGGTTTTAACAAGACAGGGTTTCCTTGTGTAGTTTTTGGTGCCTTTCCTGGAGCTCGCTCTGTAGACCCAGATGGCCTCAAACTCACAGAAATCCTCCTGCCTCTGCCTCCCAACTGTTGGGATTAAAGACATATGATACCACCGCCTGGCTCCCATAGCATTACTGTATGTGTTGTTCTTTTAGCCTTCCAGTTACTGTGATGAAATGCCACAACCCAAACAAACTTGGCAGTTAGGGGTTTATTTGGCTTAAATGTCTTGGTCAGGGTGTGTCATTGAGGGAAGTGCAGGCAAGAACCATGGGGAAAGGATCCTGGCTTCCACCCACAACTTGCTCAGCTGCTTTTCTTATAGAGCCCATAAGAAAGGGGATATCTGCTAGAGGATAGCACCGGGTCATTCTCCACCAAACAGTAATTAAGAAAATGACTTGCTGGCCATTATGATGGAGGTGATACCTTAAATAAGGTTTTCTCTTTCCATGTGAATTTAGTCTGTCAAATAGACAAAATCTAAGCATCCTGTCTTTATTGGTCATCTGTTCCTCTTTCTTTAAAAGGAATGTCAGGTCTTTTTCTTCTTTTTGGATTGAGCTGCTTGTGGTTTTTATTGTTACTATTGTTAAACTGTGAGAGTTCTTTATATATTTTAGCCCACGTGCAGATGTACAATACGTAACATTTTTTGGCACTTGAAAATTATCTTTCCACTTTGTTGATCCATGGTCTTTTACTTGTTAATAGTGCTAAATCTGGGGTCCCAACTGTACGTAGTCTGGAGAAATAGAGTGAGATCGTTGATGTCTGTATACAAGACATAATGGTTAAGTCAACCATTTCACATCCACTACACCATTTATTATGGTGAGACATTGGAAATTTGTCTTGGCTACTCTGAAATAAACTGCCATTGACTACAATCTTCTATGGGTTACTTCAAACCTGCTCCTCTTTCCAATGTAAAAGTTACATCTTGCTACAAACAGCTCCTTGGTGTTTCATTCCCACAGCCAGTTTAGCCTTCTTATGTATTTATTTATTTATTTATTTATTTATTACTTATTTACTTATTTATTTATTTATTTTACAGTGTTCTGCCTCCACACCAGAAAAAGGCAACATATTTCATTATACATGGTTGTAAGCCACCATGTGGTTGCTGGGAATTGAACTCAGGACCTCTAGAAGAGCAGCAAGTGCTCCTAACTCCTAACAGCCATGTCTCCATAACCAGTCCAGGAATTATTTCCTGCAGGCAAATACTAATAGACACTGCTTGGTGGAAGGTCAGGTCATTATTCACATTTAAGGTTACCTTTCAGGCATAGCAATGATCATTTACCATGTGTCTTATTATAGGGAAACTGAGACAGGAAACACAGTCACTGAGTCAGGGTCACATAGGCCATCAGTGGCACAAGCTATCTGTCCAAAACAACATCTCCAGGTTCCAATCCTGGAGACTTACTAGGTGGCCTTCACTCTTCTGATCATTTCATAGATTCAGGATTCTTATAGGGCTCCCAGATTCATGTCAATCAACTTCAAACACCTGACAAGAATAGCCCACCCGTGGCCCAGCCTGAACTAAATGTCAGCCAGGTCCTGAGCTATGTGAGAACTCTGAAAGGCTGTCAGGTTTCTCAGGGAAGCTCAATTGGAACACTAATCATAGCCTATCTGTAGGACAGTCCTGAACAGCAAAGGCTTGGAAAGCACTGGTCTACACTGAGTAGTGGAGGCCAGTGCAGCTGGAGGGACTCGAACCTTGTGTCCCAAAGCAGGCAATGTGTCAGTGAGGACCAGGAGATAAAATGAGGTCTCTGATTCCAAGTCTTGAGTCTGACCATCACCAAACAATGCAGCCCAGTTCACTCATGAGAAAGCCCTTGCTTCTCCCATAAACAGCACAGAAGGCCCCATTATCTCTGAGCACTCAGTCACTCCATCTGCCTGTAATTTGCTTCCTGACTGATTCTCTAAGGATCTGGGATGGTGGAGAGACAAGAGACTATCTTTGGTTGAAAGACACCCTTGCAAGAATCAGAGGTACTACACAGGGCAATCTTCTCTCTGTGGTTAGCACAGCAATGATACCCAAAGCTAAAATCACAACCAACAATTCCAATTCCATGGAGATTGAGGACTCAGTAGTATTAATGTGTGAGCCTATGACTCAGAACATAATCTACCTTGGAGGATAAATGACCAAAGCTTCTCAGAAAAGGACAGGCTGAAACTGTCTGAGGACAATAAGACTCTAACTTTACTCAGTGTTGTGAGGACTGATATAGGACCTTATGAATGTGACCTGGAACTCAATGAGTGCTTGCCCAAGTGACCCATTCTCTCTGAATGTTACCTGTAAGTATTTTCTGTTTCATCCTGGCTCCAACTACCTAAATACAGAGGGCTACAGCTACCATACTCAGTCCTGGTCCCCTTGGATTCATGATACAGACCTACCATACAAATACCTAGGCTGCCAGGGCATCCTGGCCCAGCCCAAGCACATGTAGACAGGCCCAGCATTTGGCTTGAATGAGCTGCAGGGACTTCTGCCTAGAGAGGCTCATGGTGATGGAGACAGGGGACATGTAAGACTCAGGCTCAGTGCACATATGACTATGTAGAGGGGATGTTTGTGTGTTGTGCTTGAGATATATCAGGGCTTGTGCATGATGAATGAGTACTCTTCCACTAATCTGCAAGCTAACTCTGGTGGAAATCTGCTTAATTAAGGTTAAAAGCTCAAAGAGATACTATGGCCATCTACAGACCAGGATTTCCCTTTCCCTCTGCTGATATCAGGTGTGGCTTTGTTCTGTTTGCTCCAGATGGTCCAGATGTCCCGATCATATCCCACTCAAATATTCATTTCCATTCAAAGACAAACCTCAGCCTCTACTGCCACACAGATGCTAACCCACCTGCACAGTACTCTTGGTTTGTCAATGGAGAGCTCCAGTCATTCTCCCAAGAGCTCCTTATCCCCAACATCAATACTAATAGTAGCAGATCCTATTCCTGCTTCATCTATAACTTTTTCTCTGGAGTGAATTGGACCACAGTCAAGAACATTACAGTCCTTAGTAAGTGGATCTCTGAAATATCAGCACCAGGTTTAGAATGGACACTTTTGGCATTCTGGGAGGGTGCAGAAGCATTGAATTTCCAGCCCATGTCTATGCGAACAAGCAAAACTCAGTCTTCCCTCAAGCCCCCCCCCTCCATCCCTATGTCTAATGGCCTCATAGTTCTCCGGTTTCTGGCTGAGAGGGATGGAGATTGCAATATGAGAAGGAGGTTCTCCCAGTCTTGGAAAGCCTTTGGTTGTGTTAGGGACTTTCCAGGGTTAGGAGAACCTCAAGATCAAGATTTCTTTCTGTGCCTACCACAACCTTTCCTGTCCCCTCCATTTTCATTTTATGACCTCCATGATGTAGAAGGAGCACCCAGTGATTTCAACAGTACTCACTTTCTTTTTCTCCAAATTGGCTGAGAATATTCCCCACAGATGGGGACTAGACCTCTGCTCAGAGGTCTTTTCCTGTCTCATGGGTGTGGTGGCTGGCTCAACTTTGACTCCACGGGATGGAAAGAGTGGGTGGAGAATGTGCCTGGGAGCACTGGTGAACCATGTCACTGACAGTTGATGATGATCTTTTGCTTACTCTTCACAAGGTTCAAAAAACAAATGCCAGCTGAGTATGGTGGCACACATTTTTGATGCCAGCACTGAGGAGGGAGAGGCAGGTAGATAGTGAGTTTGAGCTCAGCATCAAGTGCCAAGTGAGCTAAGACTGTACAGTGAGACCCTGTCTCAAAAATATCAGTACTGAGAATTAGAGTGGCAAGCTGTGGTCAGCACTGTGATTATTCACTTCTACTCTGTAGTATTTAATCCATATCCATGGGGCAGGAAATACATTTTTCCTACAAACAGAAATTCTTTAGTAAGGGATTTCTCCCAGTCCTGAGGTCTAACCTTTAATACCTTTAAGATTACGTGGGCTTAACCCCATGACAAATTATTTTAATAATAAACAAACAGAAGGCTATTTCATAAAAGAGGGTCCTGACTGTTCACACTTACCAAAAGTGTGAGCAAGAATTCCAACAAAAATCATTGGGAAATACATTCCCTCCACCATGAGATTTCTGGACATGTGGTGTGAAGAGGCTCCCAGTTTGGAATCTACACAAACAACCTGAGTCAGTGTCACTGTGGGTGATCTTGGTAGGAGTAAGATTCAGCTCTCTCCTTACAGAACATATCTTGAACCCAAACATGTGATCTTGCAGAGGGCCACTTCTTTCTATGGGCCCTGTGAGCTGGCTGAGATCTCTGAGGGTGAAGGACTCTCAGCTGTTCCCCTCCACTATTTATTCACAGATCCAGTGACTCCACCCTTCATCCAAGTCACCAACACCACAGTCAAAGATATGACCTCTGTGTTCCTGACCTGCTTGTCAAACGACACTGGGATCTCCATCCATTGGCTCTTCAAAGGCCAGAGTGTGGAGCTCACAGACAGGGTAAGGCTGTCCCAGAACAACAGCACCCTCCAAATAGACTCTGTGAGGAGTGAGGATTCCGGGGACTATCAGTGTAAAGTATCCAATCAAATCAGTTCCAAGAGGAGTGACCCCATCCAGCTGGACATAAAACGTGAGTGACCTCTGTTCCCTCCTTACTGCATAGTGTTGGGGGTGGGGGCAGTTTCTTTATCAAAAGAGTACAGAATGGGTCAAAGTCACAAGGAGAAAAACATGGTTCAAGCCAGCCTGGTGATGGATGCATGTGAATCTCATGATAACACACCAAGCAATCTGAGCACAGTGCTGCATGCCTTTAACCCCAGCATAGCAGAGGCAGAGACAGTTGGATCTCTATGAGTTACCAACCACCCTGGTCATTGTAGCCAGTTTCAGGTTACAGCCAGAGCTACATAGTGAGACCCTACCTCAAAAGAGAGAGAGTCTGAAGCAGGAGGCATAGAAGTACAAGGCCACTCAATGAATGTATCAGATACTGCTGACTCCCCATGGGTGACCTTGCTTTGAAGGAGGTGGAAATGGGGGGTTGTTTGGGAAGGAAAGCTGGGGGCTGGAGGCAGGAGGAAAAGGGGAATCTGTGGTTGGTATGTAAAATGAATAGAAAATCTTTTAATTAAAAAAAAGCAGTACAAGGCCAGTCCAGATTACATTGTGAGACTCTCTCAATAATAACAACAATAGATGTCAATATAGCAAATAAATAGAAATGCAATGTGAATAAGAGTTTAGGGTCTGAGTCAGACACACAGTAAAATATTCATGTTACTCTACACCTCCTCCTACACATTTATATCTTCTTTAGATTATTTCCAATACCTAATATACATACTGCATAGACACTAGTCTTTTTTTTTAACTGGGTCCGAGTTGACAATAGTCTTATTGTGTTGAGCACAGGACAATGATAAAAGGAAACAATACATTTTTCACTGTAGAGATACATTTCCACGTAGTTTGTTTCCAAGGTTTCAGTCCCTAAATATCGAATCCATACATAGAAAGGACCTGTATTAAGTTTCTTACTATGTTTGCATATTTATTCGTGTGCATGTCCCACAGCCATGTGTGGAGGTTAGGGGACAATTTGTAAGAGCCAGTTATCCAGGGACAGGGGATTGAACTCAGGTGGGTGAGCAAGCCCTTTATCTACTAAGCAATTTCACTGGCCCACATTTGTTTGTACATTTATTTCTGTGTAGCAGTTGGGAATAGGTACTGAGATAGAGTACGGCAGGCACTCTTCCCAACTGAGCCATCTTGGTGGCCCATATACTGAGTTTCTTAACCTCATGCTGACATTTGCAGCATGACCTCCTTGCACAAAGCTCTTTTTTCTGATGACTGTTTTTTGTGGTGTGTAGTGGTATATGTGTGTATATAGATATAGTTTATGGAACTGGAGAGATAGCTCAATATTTAAGAGTCCTAGCTGCTCTTCCAAAGGACAGATGTTCAATTCCCAGCACCCACATGGCAGCTTATTCCTGTCTGTAACTAAGGTCCAAAAATTCAACACCCTCTTCTGTCCTCCTCAGGTACCAAACAGGCATGTTCTGCAGAGACATATAAGCAGCCAAAAGGCCCATATGATGCATCTGGCATCATAACAAAGACACCATTCGAAATCCAATGTCAAGATGCTTTCATCCTGTCTCCTAAAAGTCTGATGACTTTCAGCTCTGATCCATTTTAGGTCTTTGATCCATTTAGAGTTGATTTTTATATGTTGTTAGGTGAAGGCTTAACTTCATTCTTTTACCTGGATATCCCATTTTCCCAACATCCCTTGTTTAACTGATCATTCCTCCATCCTTGAACAATCTTAGCAGACTGATCAAAACTTATCTGGTCACAGAGGGTCAGATGGACATCAAGAAAGCCTTCCAAGTTCTGTAACTCAATAGGACAACTCTGTTTCACACCTAGTAATTCAAAAGAGCCAGAAGAAATGAATGTTTGTAACAAATAGAAAAAGTGACAGATGAAATGGTGGATATGCCAGCTGCTCAGATCTGACACATATTATAATATATATGCAAAACTGTGCCCCATAAACACACATATTGATCATATCAACTACTCTTTAATTTACTCATGGCCAATGTACATGAGCAATTCTGAGCTTTCTGATTCTATTTCACTGATCTGTATGTCTGCCATTACGTCAGCAGTAGACTATTTTGATTGTTGCAGCTTTGTACTAAAATTATGAAATCATGTAGGATGTCCTGCAATTTTATTCTGTTTTCTTTTCTTTTTTTTCTTTTTTTTTTTTTTACTCTTTCACAACTGAGACTTTATTGGTTGAGTACACAGACATTTCAATTCTTAAAACATGGACCCAAACTCTAAGAGTCATACATTGTATTCACGTACCCAAAAGAGCCATGTATTGTTTCTCTTTGAACTTATTCCAGTGATGTTCCATCCTAAACTTGGCAAGTTTTCCCTAAGACCTCACATAACAATCAAATGCTCACAATCCTTAATTACACTGACTCACAATTTTATGCCACATACAGTACATATTCAAAATTTCAATCTTTCAGAGCACATTATCACAATTGTTAGGAAAATGGACTGCCATGACCAGAGACAGTTCTGACAGGGCAAGGACAGAGGAGTGGTTTTTTAGGATACAGTTCTACTAGAAACGTGAGACCAGAAATAACTAAAAATATTCCAGACACAAATGCATGACCAAGACTTCAAGTATGCTTTGTGTTGAAGGATATAAAACTAGCCCCTCGGTGTTCTGGGGGTAAGGGGAGAGGGTGGGAGGGGGGAGAATAGGGGAACCCATGGCTGATATAGAACTGAATGGTATTGTAAAATAAAATAAATAAAAATTAAAAAAAACTAGCCCCCTCTACGGAATGTTATGGTGACCCCCCGGAACAGTCACAGCCTCTCCTGGTTCAGTATCCTGCTTTTTTCTGGTTGTACCAAAAAATAAACAATCAGCAAGTGATTTAGCCTCTTTAAAAAATCATTTACACTTAAAAAAATGGGATGAGGCAGGACTTCCTCCCACCTTTTAAAAATGTTTCTAGAGCTACTAAAAAACTCGCATTTACAAAATAGTTGATAAAAATATTCCTCTGGATTGTACAAGAAGGGACACTGACAGACACGATGGATGGTTAGTCGGACTTGGCTTCTTTCTCTTCGACTTCAGAAGCTGGACTCTGGTTCTTAACATCTCCATTTTCTGCAGGCACATCTGTTGTTTGCTGGTCAGCCACCTCCGCCTGTTTGCCCTTTGCTCCCCTCTTCCCTTTTATTTTCACTTTTTTGTCTGATGGTTTATCCTTTCCGCGGCCTTCTTCAGCTTCGCGTCCACCTTGGCAGGGGCGGGGTTGGCCGACAGCCTCGCCAAGAGCCGCTTGGGCTCTGCCTTCGCCGCTCCAACCACGCTAACCTTCCTCTTGGGCATCTTGGCGGTGCTGGGTAGGAGGCATTTGCGAGGCCGAACCCGTCACGGAGCTACACCGCCTCGGCTGCCACTGCACGTACTCAAGATACTTTTAAAGCCAGGTATGGTACTTGCCTCTAACCCCAGATCTTGGGAGCAGAGACAGGTGGATCTCTGGGAGTTTGAGGCCACCCTAATCTATATAGTGAGTTCCAGGACAGCTAGAATGGACTTCTCTATTTCTGTGCAAAATGCCACTGGGGTTTTGATCTGATGTGCATAGAACTGATAGACTACATTCAGTGATACTGTCATCTATTTTTTTAAAAAGTCTTTCAGACAAGCTAGCTCATGCCTGTAATTCCAGGCACTCAAAGAAGCTGAGGCAGGAGTACCAAAGTTCTAAGCGTGCCCACCATAACCATTCAGGCCAGCCTGGTTAATTTAGTGACATCCTGTTTCTAAATAAAAATTAAAAGGCAGACCTTAGAATACAGCTCAATAGTAGAGCATTACTTACCATGCACAAAGCCCTGGGTTCAATCCCAGTACTGCAGAACAACAGTAATAATAAGATTAAGTCTTCCAACCCATCAACCCCAATGGCTGTCATTTCTCATCTTCATTCATCATCTCTTAATTGGGAGTTTGCTGAGTGCAAGCCTTTTATCTTCTTGGCAGAGTTAATTCTAAGTATTTAATTCTTTTTGGCGCTCTCATAAATAAATACTTTCTTCATTTCCGTTCTAATTGTTCACTGTTAAGTCTGGGACTGTTGCTCGGGGGCTAAACCCTTGCCAGGCATGCAAAAGGCCATAGGTTCAAGCTCCACTACTGTCAGGAAAATCAAAAATCTAATTGTTCATGGTCAATATTAGTATAAAGAAATACATCTCACTTGGGCATGTTCTTTTCATTAGCCAACAATTTTGCTAGTTTTATTCATTTAGTTCTGAGAACTTTCTGTACAATGTTAAGGAGTTTCTATAAACAAGTCCTTGTCATCTACTATCTATCTATCTATCTCCCACCTCATAATTGGGCGCGTTCATTTCATTGTCTAACCTAATGGCTCTATCTTAAGAGTCAAGAGACTCTTAAGAATGCTACATAGATGGTCACAGCAGCATCCTGTGTTCTTCTTGATCTTAGAGAGAAAGAGCCAGTCTCCCCATTTAATATGATATTGGCTGTGGGTTTCCATGTGTTGCCTTTGTTATAGCAAGCTGTACTTCTATCATGTTTTCTATCATGAAAAACACTTTTTTCAGAGTTTTTCTCATCAATGTCTCTGAAATTTTGTCAAATTTTTCTTGATTAAATCTTATTGGTTATTCAATTCGATTCCATCCCTAAAGAACCAGTTTTTTGTAGGAATTTGTCTATTGCATCTAGGCCACTCAACAGTGAGCATGTAACTACTGAGTGCTCTTGAAATTCTTCGTATTCTTGAGAATGGATAGTGAGGTCTCACATTTTAGTAATATCCAACTCCTGTAAATAGAATGGTAACAGACCCAGAAGTTAGAAAAATATTAATTGAATTCTTGGCTTTTGAAAGTGCAAATTCAGAATGCAAAAGGTTGATTAGGCCTTTAAATGCAAGATCAGCACTCATAGATAAATGGATACAAAATACATCTGATATTGGATCTCATGATTATGATGCTATTTTGATAGGAGAAGTAATTTCTAGAAATTTTAAGAAAAATCAAAATGTCAGATGTTTTAATTGTGGTAAAAAAAAAATTCATCTAAAAAGAGCTTGTAGGCAATTTATTCCTAAAACCAATGCTTTTTCTAGAGATAATGCAAGGAGAAGGCCCCAGCCTTCTGGAGTATGTAGAAGGTGTGGCAAAAACTGACACTGGACTAATGAAAGCAGATCAAAGGGACAGACACGGTAACCCTTTGCCAGCAGGAAACGACTTGGGGGCCTCTCACAGGTCCCAATATCAAATTTGGTTCGATAATTCCCTGTTATCATGGAGGGAACTCCTCCACAGAGTAATTAAGGACCTAATTCCTGTTGCCAAAAACCATATGTATGACAAAACAGCTTCAATAGATAAATTCAATAAAACAAAATTTTCAAGAGAGACCATAAAACAAGTATTTTGGCAAACTTCTATAAATGATCATAGACCAAAGTTTAAAATACAAAAAAATAAAATGGCATTGAAACTGAGGGTTTGAAAGACAAAGGTATAATTGTAACAATAATTTCACTGAAATCTTGGCATCCAAATTTGCCTCTTCAGGAGGTCAATATTCAGCTCCTAGGGATTGGAACTCTATCTCAGGTAAAACAAAGTAGAAGATGGGTTGAGTGTATAGGGCCAGAAGGACAGATAGGAAAATTAAAGCCATATATGGCTAATATAGCCATGAATTTATGGGGATGTGATTTGTTGCAGTAATGGAAAAGACAGATTAACATTCCCCCAATCTCAGAAACAAATTGTAAAATAAAGATTGCTTCTGACAGAAATATTAAAAGGTATTATCAAGAACAGTCACAGACTGTTCAAGTTGTACATAAACAGGGCACAACAGCTGTTGGTCTTCCAAGGTACCAACAGCTCTACCCTTAAAATGCTTAACTGACAAACCTGTGTGGATGGAACAATGGCCTCTGACATCAGAAAGATTACAGGCCTTAGAACAGCTGGTACAGGAACAGCTAAATGCTCAACATATTGAAGAATCACAGGTCCTTGGAATTCTCCTATATTTGTCATTAGAAAGAAATCTGGAAAATGGAGAATGTTAACAGATTTAAGAGCCATAAATTCAGCTGATGGACTCTTTACAGCCTGGAATTTCCTTGCCCTCTCTATTAGCTAAAGGATGCTCTATTATAGTGATTGATTTAGAAGACTGCTCTTCTACTATACCTTTACAAGAACAGGAAAAAAGGAAAATTAGCCTCCACAGGGCCTACTTATAATAATTCCCAGCCTGTTAAAAAGCTGCAATGGAAAATTCTTCCACAAGGGATATTAAACAGCCTCACCTTATGTCAATATTTTGGACAACAGCCATTGGAAATAGTTCAGAAACAGTTTCCTGAATCTGCAATTTATCATTATATAGATGATATCTTACAAGCTGATTTAGAAGCAAATACCTTAGAAAAATGTTTAAAGAAACAAAGAAAATTTTGCCTTCTTGGAGACTACAAATTCCCCCTGAAAAAAATACAAAGAGGAGATTCCATTAATTACCTAGGATGTAAGATAGGTTTACAAAAACTTGAACCACAAAAAGCACAAATCAGGAGAGATAATTAGGAACTCTTAATGATTTCAAGAATTGCTGGGAGATATTAACTGGCTATAGCCTATATTTGTATTGAAAAATTAAGAACTAAGTAATTTATGTTAAACCTTACAAGGTGACAAGGACTTAAATAGTCCAAGAAAACTATCAGCTGAGATTGAGAGAGAATTGGCTTTGGTAGAAAAGGAATTACAGAATGTACATGTGGATCGCTTGGATCCAGAACTTGACTGTATCCTGGTCATACTATCCTCCACACATTATCCTACAGAAATTCTTATGCAGAGAGTAGATAAACAGAGTGAAAAAATTAAAGTTCTATGTAAAAAAGGTTCTGAATTGAATCTGAAAGGAAAATTGAGACTTCGTCAATTAACAGGAATGGACACAACAGAAATTGTAGTACCTTTTACTAATGCTGAAATTTCATCATCATGGATAGAAAATAAACCTTGACAAAGAGCTTGCAGTAATTTCTTGATACAAATTAGCAACAAATATCTCCAAAGCAAGAGACTTCAATTTATAAGAAGAACTAATTGGATTCTTCCTCACATTATGTGAGGAACACCTATTTCTGGAGCCCCTACATTCTGTACTGATGCAAATAAATCAGGAAAGGCAGATTATAAGTCAGGAAATTTAAATAAAGTAGCTCAAAACCCTTATGAATCCATTCAAAAATCCGAATTATATGCTATTCTCATGGTATTATAGATTTTCCAGAAACTCTTAATACAGTTACTGACTCTCTGTAGCATGAATCTTAAAGAGTCGTATTAATAAAAACAAACCCAGGGCCAGGTATTGGGGTGAATGCTGGAAGATCAGAGAAACAGAACAAGCCACAGCCACCTCACCTTGCCAGTATCTCAGTTGATCCTTTTTCCTCAGACTGGAAGCCTCTGAGTCCTTATCCAAATGGATCTCAGCTGAACTGCTTCTCGAAAGCCTGAAAGCTTAACCAGGCTTTAGTTCCTAGTCCTCACACCTTATATACCTTTCTGCTTTCTGCCATCATTTGCTGGGATTAAAGGCTCTTGTTACCAAACCTGGCTGTTGCTAGTGTGGCCTTGAACTCAGAGATCCAGGCGGATCTCTGCCTCTGGAATGCTAGGATTAAAGGTGTGAGTGCCACCATTTTTTGGCCTCTATGTCTGTCTAGTGGCTGTTCTCTTCTCTGACCCCAGATAAATTTATTAGGATGCACGATATATTGGGGAATACAATATCACCACAACTCTCAATATACAGAGTTATTTTACATAATGAAAATGTTGAACTTATTCCAGATGACACACAATCAACTTAGTTATTTATTGAATTACATAAAATAATTAGAAATAGAAATCATCCCTTGTATATAACACATATCAGGTCCCATATGGATCTACTACCAGGCCCTCTACCACAAGGTAGTCATGGAATTGATCAGCTGTTGGTAGGAAATATGCTAGAAGCCTCAGAATTTCATTTAAAACACCATGTTAGTGCGGTGGTGCCTCACGCCTTTCATCCCTTCACTTGGAGAGGCAGAGACAGGCAGATCTCTGTGAGTTCGAGGCCAGCCTGGTCTACAGAGTGAGATCCAGGACAGGCACCAAAACTACATAGAGAAGCCCTGTCTCAAAAAACAAACAATAAAATAAAATAAAATAAAAAATAAAAAACACAATGTAATAGCAAGGGTTAAAGAAAAATTTTTCTATCACTTGGCAATAAGCCAAGGAAATGATAAGGAAATGTCCTACTTGCTCTAGGTATAACTCCACTACCTGCAGGAAATAATCCTAAGGGTACTCAGAGAAACAAAATTTGGCAAATGGATATGCTTCGTTTTGCAGAATTTGAACATTTAAGTATGCATGCCATACCATAGACATGTATTCAGGATTTCAATGGGAAACTGCTTTGAATTCTGGAGAGGGTGATTCTGTAATCACACTTTTATTACAGGTTATGGCCATTATGGGAACAACTGCGTAAATCAAGGCTAACAATGCTCCAGCATATGTCCCTACTAAACTGAAACAGTTGTTTGCATATTACAACATAAAACATACTACAGGTATACCACCAAATCCTACAGGACAAGCAGATCTAATCATACTTTAGAAGAAATGTTTAAAAAAACAGAAAGGGGCCGGGGCGGTGGTGGCACACGCCTTTAATCCCAGCACTCGGGAGGCAGAGGCAGGCGGATCTCTGTGAGTTCGAGGCCAGCCTGGGCTACCAAGTGAGTCCCAGGAAAGGCGCAAAGCTACACAGAGAAACGCTGTCTCAAAAAACCAAAAAAAAAAAAAAACAGAAAGGGATAATAAAGACCCCCAAAAATAGATTGCACAATGCTTTATTAACTTTAATATTTTAAAATGATAATGAGAAAGGCCAGCAGCTATGCAGAGACATTGGATAGTAGGAAAAATGCTGAACTAAATCAGCCTGTATACATTAAGGATGTGTTGACTTCAGAATGGAAACCAGGATATGTGTTATTTTGGAGAAGAGGTTTTGCTTTTGTTTCCACAGAAGAAAAGCTATGGATGTCATCAAAATTGATAAAGATTGGATTTGAACACGAGAGTGTTCTTGATTAGTAGAGATGATAGTTCATCGAACAGTATGGCAATTCAATTTCACAAAAAGGAAACTCCCTAAATTTAAGATATGGGCAGTGTTTTGTTTTGTCTCTCCAGGAAAATAAAAGCATCCAAATAAAGAATCTAAAGACAATGCCGTAAGAAAAAGAGCAAATTAGTCTAATGGTAGAGCACACTTCCAATAATATAAAATCTCATAAATCTTCCCAAATGTTTGTTTCTGCTGTTTTCTACAAACATACAAGGGAAAAATAGTCTTTTTGTAGTCCCACTTCAATTAAAAATTAAAGCTGGTTTTGGAGATGGAGCATGGCTCTCTCCTTCTCTAAACCCATGCATGCTTGTTAAAGGATAATTTAAAATCTCTGTCTCATGTCAGAAGAGCCACATAAATTGAAACAGAAGAAAAATAAAAATTAGGGACTGTTCTATTGCTACTAATCTCATAAAACTTTAGTTTTATTTTGACTCTTTAAAATTTTTCTTAAGATATAAATATTATCCCAAAATTTATCATATATATATATATATATATATATATATATATATATAAACTTTCTGTCATGATATTAATGATCAGATAGAGTACTACTGATTCTAGAAATAGACTTCATCTAGCCATCTAGCTTCTTATACATGATTTTCAGCTTGAATCTGAAGCAGGTAACTAAGAACTAAGTTTGTGTACTCCAGTTATATTTAATAGATTGTGGTCCCTTAACCTTGCTGATATCTGCTGCATATGACATTTAAATTGTTTACATTTCCTGCAGTAAACAGTGACAATTCCTAACAGTGACCTTTGAAGTCTGCAAAAGATGGTTGGGGACCCAAAATGATGAATACACCTGGATTGTGATGATGCCACTAAGCTGGCAAACACCACCCAAAGATCAGCTATGGACTACAAACTACTCAGGACAATTTCAAGTCGGTTAGCTAAGATTGTCCAGCCTCATAGACGACTCCACCCAGGACTTCAGATAAACCTTGCATTATCCCATCACATCGAGACTGGACAACAGCTAGCTTACCCACGATGTAACCATTATCTTAATTTTCTCTGGATCCCCTAAAGATGATGTCACCCCCAGGCAGTAGAATGTAATTTTATGAACACAACACCCGCATTTCCAAAAGGCAGAGTGGTTGGTTTTTGGACATTCAATGGATGTTTGTCATCATTTAGAGGGGTTGGTCACAAGTTGTTGAGGGACATACTGAACAATGGAAATGAGATTCAGGAATCTTGTTCTGAAAAGAAAAGGGGGGATATAGTCATGATAGGATAAAACAATAGATCATTGTGTCAACTTTAAAACTAGAAAAATGACTACTAGTCTCAAATATTTCACATTGGTATGCATTTTCATATATTATGATACAAATTTCATATATATGATACAAATTTAAGGTGATTTTTGTTATGCTCTATAAATGTTTCTACTCTTATGTGAGATATTTTTGTATATTGAAACAAATCTAAGGTTATTTTTGTCATACTGTATTATATGCTTCTATTACTTATTTAAAGTATTGTACCTATGGCACTCATTTGTAAATGTAAAGTTCTAGTCCTAGAAAGCTATATAGGATAATAAAAAAATATAGATTAGTAGTTAGTTAGTCATCTATAACAATCAAACTTACAGTCATGTTAGGTATGTTTTCAAGGTCAAAGAGAGACATATTTTAAATAGATAGATTGTCTTCAATTACTTTAGAGACCTACAGACTATTACACTTTAATGTTTTAATGACAGCGCTTTTCATAACAGTGAGACATGTCTGCTCCTGGCAGCCCTCATCTACTTCATAAAAGGATGATGGCCATCAAGAACCTCCATATGGAGTTTGCTTTCTTTATAGCAAAAGCTAGCAATTTGGGTGAGAAACTGCCCTTGCCTCAACTGCTGATGGTATGTTGTCCAAACTAGACAAGCAGGACATGAAAGAAGTTGACTGTCAAACTTTGCCAAGACAAGGTAGGACAGTCCTTCAAAAATTCCCGCTTCACAGTAACGTCTGTCAGATATTCTAACTCTGGAGGCCAAAGATGGATGTGCCAATGTTACAGAGGAACCTTGGGTGACTGTCCAGGTAGCCAGGTGACTCTTGTTTCTAAAGTTTTGGAAGTTGCTTCCTCTGCACTTCCTGCTTACTCAGGTAAATTATATACTACTTGGGTCTCTGATGGACTTGAAGACTAGATAGGTATAGTTGTTTCCCTTAGACATAATAGAAAGTACATTAGGTACAAAACTTTGGACTCTTCAAAAGAGGATATATAATGAAATATTTTTTCTAAATTTACCAAATATTAATGGACTGGACATTGTAAATGTATTTCATACTTGGGAATTGCTTTTATTGTATACAGTTTTGCATTGTTAGAATTAAAACCTTTCCTTTTTACTTAGAGAAAAGGGAGAAATGTTGGAAGAGACTTATCTGTACAGACTATAGACTGTGCCAATAAAGCAACCTTGAATATAGAATGGAGTCAGCATTTGACTGACCAGGATTAGCCATAAAGTTCTTGGAGGAATTTGCTGGGCAGCTAGAGAGGACAGGAAGAGACTTGGGAGAAGTTCAGGGAAACTTGTGGTGCTGGAGTTTACAGAGAATAGAGAGAGAGGGTCAGCCAATTGCTCTGCTTTCCCTGGAATTTTTAGGTTTTATCTCAGTTTCTGAATCCTGGGTTTTTATTATTCTAGAACAAATTAGGTGATGGTTTCATCTGGCAGCTACACTGAGCAATATAATTGCCCACCCATCCTGAGACAAAGGCTCTATAACCTGAAGGACAGAAATCAGGCTGGGATTGACTGGCTGATATGAGCTATTAGGGACACTGTTAACATCACCCATCAATATTAGAACCTGGAAGACAATACAGGAAGGACAGACAGACATCACTGGGAAAACTGTTGCTGTGGGATGCTCTGTATGTCAAATGTGTTGCTCTGATTGGTTAGTAAATAAAACACTGATTGGCTAGTAGCCAGGCAGGAAGGATAGGCGGGACAAGCAGAGAAGAGAATTAGAGGAAGTGGAAGGTTGAGGAGGGATGACTGCCAGCCACCATCATGACAAGGGAGATGTAAGGTACCGGTAGGCCATGAGCCACATGGCAAAGTATAGATTAATAGAAATGGGTTAATTTAACATAGAAGAAGTAGATAACAAGAAGCCTGCCATGGCCATAAAGTTTATAAGTAGTATAAGAGTCTCTGTGTTTATTTTATAAGTGGGCTACGGGACTGCTGGGGTTTGGCGGTACTTGGAGAGAAGCTCTCCAGCTACAAAGTGTTTTTTTAAAAACAACGTCAGACAAGACTGTATTCATAGGAATGTTAAGAAAGAGACTGTCAGGCCCTAGGATCTGATATAGGGCTCTAGGGACTTTCATGAGTTGTAACACATTCTAAGATGGGCTTCACAGTGATGCAGCTGCCTTTGAGTCACCCACACTATTATTCTCACTAAGGTTCACTAAGCTAGACTAGGCTTTAACTGTTTCAGTGGTATATCTCATAGTTGCCACCTGTGTGGTTGTGGTGGTTTGAATGTAGTTGGCCCCCATAATGTCAGAGGGAGTGGCACTATTAGGAGGTGTGGCTTTGTTGGAGTGGATATGGCCTACCTGGAAGAAGTGTGTCGCTGTGGGGGTGCCATTTGGGGTTTCCTATGCTCAGGATACCACTAATTGTCTCAGTTGACTTCCTATTTCCTGCAAGATGTAGCACTCTCAGCCCCAGTGCCACACCTGCCTGCACTCTGCCATGTTCCCCATCATGGTGATAATGCACTGAACCTCTGAAACTGTAAACAAGCCACGACAACTAAATGTGTTCTTTATAAGAGTTGCAGTAGTCATGGTGTCTCTTCACAGCCATCAAAACCTGAAGTAGGACAGTGGTGAAAGCCATGTCTTCCCACCTCTCAGGAAAAGCCACACAATATCATTCCACATGAAACCGAGAACAAGCAGTGTTTATTTTCCTGTACAAAACTTGGTTCACTTAGCGTATTACCCCCCAGGTCCATCCATGTTCTCAAAACACAGAATTTACTTTTCATAAAGCTCAGTTGTATTACAGTGTGTTCATATATCACATTTTCTTTATCCAGTCATCCACTGATGGATGAGTCCTTAATTTTCCATTCTTGCTTTTCGAGTGACAAAGCAAGGAATAATATAGATCTTTGCTCTGTCTTCAACAGATCATGAGTCCCTGTGTTTTACACACCCCAGAGTGGGACCGCTGGATCACACAGCTGACAATGCCTTTGACGCACAGAAATTTTCAGTTTTTGTGAGGCCTTATTTGTTGTTTAGTTGTTATTGTCACCTCTGCTTTTGTGTCATGGCCAAGAGTATCACTGCCAAATCCAATGTCACTGAGCTTACATCACAGATTCTCTTCTAAATGTTTTATAAACTTTGTTATTGCATTTAGGTATTGATCCACTTAGAGTCAATGTTTGTATAAGGAATTAAGAAACAGGACGTGGGCGTGAAACAACCCTCTCTGCCTGAGCATCCTCTGTACTGCTCAACTCTTAGCATACTTGTCAAAAATCATTTGGCCACAGGGTAGGACTGATCAGAGGGATGGTCTGACTTGGTGCTCTTTCTGGTTGTGGCTGTGGTAGGTTTTGCTGCAGGTGGTTGTTTTGGTTGTTTTTGAGATGGGTATAGTCAGAAGTTTTCCTGTGTCCTGCCTAGGCCCTGCAGTCTGGACGAATCCCTCACACCCACATCCCACAGCCACTTGATCTCAAATGAACAAACAGAGACTTATGTTATTTTCAAACTATATGGCCTAATGGCTCAGGCTACTCACTAGCTAGCTCTTACATCTTAAATTAACCCATTTCTATGAATCTATACTTTGCCACATGGCTTGTGGGTTACCAGTACTTTTACTTCTTGCTTCTCCTGGTGGTGGCTAGCAGCATCTGCCCTATTCTCCTTTCTTCTCTCTCTCTCTCTCTCTCTCTCTCTCTCTCTCTCTCTCTCTCTCTCTCTCTCTCTCTCTCTCTCTCTGATTTGCCTGCCTGGCTCCATCCTGCCCTGCCATAGGCCAAAGCAGCTTTATTTATCAACCATTCAGAGCAACACATATTCACAGCACAAAGAAAGACATCCCACAGTGATGGGGTGTTACTATGTAGCCCTGTCTGGCTTGGAACTCACTTGGTAGTCTAGCCTGATCCTGAGCCCATGGCAACCTCTTGTCCCCGTCCTTCAACTACTGGGATTATAGGCATGACACCCCACAGATGGCACCATATTTCTCTTTTTTTAAATTGCATATCCATTTACTGATTGTTTGATGGTAGGAGGAACCTAGAGGGCCCCAGCATTGTGTCCACAGTGCTGATGCCTGTAGTGGGAGAAGGGAGTGTGCTTTTGGCTGCAGTACAGGCCTAACAGTCTATGCTAGGTGGAGACTGGGTTATTGAAAGAGAGTCACCTGCTATATTACAACTGTGTGTCACCAAAGAATGTTTGTCTTCATACCCTTGGCTGAGAGCTCTGAGAGTTGGGGGTCTATGCTGGCTAGTTTTATATCCACTTGACTCAAACTAACTCATTTTGGAAGATGAAACTCCTGTTGAGAAAATGCCTCCCTTCTACCAGATTGACCTGAGGGAAAACCTGTGGGACATTTTCTTGAATGATGATTGGTTTGGAGTAGATCCAGCTCTTTGGCGGTACTGCCACGCCTGGGCTTGTGGCCCTGGATTGTGCTGTTTTATTAACTCAACAGAGATTCTAACTAAGACAGAGTCCCTATGAGGAAAAGTGGCCATTTAGAGTACACTCAGCCTTGACATTCTTTCAGTTAACTCCTGGCCACAGGAAACAGAGAGGTGAATATTTACATCTACCACAATTAGCACAATGAGAAAAAGATGTGATCATTAAAAATAACTGTAATTTTAATGTAAAAAATTGCTATATGACTTTCTCCCACCTTCAGAGTCTTCCAAGGACTGCCAGAGTAAATATGATTTAGGCTGCAGCCTAAAGCACACTCTCTCCCCACCCTCACAGGCAAGGACTTGAAGGAAGACACATGGCCAGCCTAGAAACATAGTACTTACGGGAGTACTAGGAGAGAATACCCTGCTTATTGCCTCATCTCTCCTAATCTACCTTCTCACAGAAAATGTACACCCCAAAGGAACAAACAGATGTCACACACAACCAGAGAGTTCTTCTCCACTTGCTTGATGTGGATGAATTTATCATGATGTTTCTTCTCTTTTTTTTGTCTACGACAGGTGTAGAACCTGTTGATTTTGGACCTCCAAAACCAAAAGAACATCGGCCCTCATCAAGGGGTATTATCGGCATTGTTGCTCAATGTCTGATGGGGCTGATTGCAGTAATATTTGTACTGGTTTTCCTGTGGCGCAGCCGTCGTGGCAGGTGAAGTGTCTTACGCCGTTCCACCTAATCTTCCATTCCCTCTATGCTTGGGAAAAGGGAAGAGGCTTTCCTCACTTTGTGTCTGGACTCCATCTTCTTCTCTCTGCTATGTGTCTGCTGTGTTCCTCATATCACTGCCTTCCTATGTCCTGTACCCCACTGTCTGTCGGTCATGGTCATTCCTTTCCCTGTGAAGTTTGGGGATAAATTGACTTCATTTTTCACCAGGGAGCTACAAATTGAGAACAACATTAAACAGATGGACAATGAGCCAACCAACCTCAATGAGCCAACCAACCTCAATGAAACCTCAAAAGCAGCCTCAAATGTGAAACCTCAAAACAAAGAGAAGAAAACAGTAAATTCTTTATTTTGTTGTCACAGCAGCAGGGATGGAGGGAGGGACTGTGATAGCCTAGTGGGGGCAGAAGAATCAGGGTCTTGTTGACAAGTGAAAGAACCCACCAGTGGGAGACAAAGGAGTGTGGGTTGAAGACCGAATATGCAGAACACTGAAAGAACAGACCCTTGGGACCAGGATGTCCCACTCAACCAAAGTACCATCCCAGCACCAGTTAGAAAACAGCAAATATGATGGGGTGAAAGGATCAAAGGCTAGGAGGGGCTGGTTAGATTGGAAAAGGAGGCAGCACCAAGAAAGGCAGTGGCAGCCATGGTGTGAATGCACAGCAAGGACACCAAGCAGCTCCCAGGAAACATCGGCTCCCAGGGTCCTTCCCAACTGAGGAACCAAACAACAGTGACAGTGTCTCCCATTTCTTTAGGGCAAGAAGTAAGAGCATGCTCAGTGAGGACAACTGGACCCATCCACCCACAGTAAGTAAAGGCACTGACCCTCGGGAATCAAAGGTCCCACCACCTGCCTGTCCTTCCATGGCATCCTGGACACCAACCACTGTCTCCTGTCTGGCTTACAGAGCAGATCTTCTCTTCCCAGCCTCTAGCTGGCATTTTATTTAGGTTGCCAAGTAGCTCCCAAATAAAGACATGGAGACTTATTATTAATTATGAATGCTTAACCTTAGCTTAGGCTTGTCCCTCTAGCTCCTTCACCTTAATTTAATCTGTTTCTATTCTTCAGTGTCTTACCTCAGGCCTTTTTCCCCTTCTTTCCTGAGCCCAAATTCCTCCTCCTACTTATTCTCCCTGCCTAGATGTCCCACCTATATATCCTCCATCACTATTCTACATTCAGCTTTTTCTTAGACAAGTCAGGTGCTTTAGGCAGGCAAAGTAAAACAGCAACACATCTTTACATAGTTATACAAACACAACACATCTTTACATTGTTAAACAAATATTGCACAACACCAGCCCTCAGGTGCCTTAGGTCCTCACAGCTTTCCCAGCCACAGAAGACCAAGTCAGAGCTGAACGGAGACTCAGTGCACCTAGGCTAGGCTGGCATGAGGGAACCACATGTCCAAGAGCAAATTCCTCACCCTAATGCCTTCCCTGCTGTCTGTGAAGGTTGTGGGCATTCATTCTCCCTTAGGAAGACTCTCTACTGTGTGTGTCTGGGTGCCATGGGCCACTGTGCTCCTCTTTGTCATAGGAACAAGTCAGTGACAAATACCACTGAGGGAAGAATAATCAAGGCTTTGTGAACTTGGAGAACTCCTGAACTGAAAAATCCAGGTCTCTGTCCTTGTTACCTCTCCTCTGGTCCTAATAAGCTAGGTCTGTGAAACAGACTCTGGAGGATGCAAAACCTCTAACTGAACTTGGGCATTACCCCCTTCAACCCCCACCCCACATCTACTACTACCTCCTGCCACATCCTTCGGGCTACAAATTACAAGTCTCAAATGAGCTTTGCACTTCCATGCTCTGGTATCTCTTCTCTTGCTTCCCTGGGTCACATGACAACTCTCCTAATGAGGTAAGCACTGCCACTTTCACTGCCTGCTTCCTCTCAGATGTCTCTGGAGAGATGGGGACACTCAGAGCCACAACTGTGTGTCCTTAGTTCCTCGTGCAGCAGACGAGGAGCTGCACCTCTCTCACCCGTAGGTTGCTCTCCCAAATTCTGCCCAATACAAAAGAGGTTACAGGTGTGGGTGAGCTAATCCCTGTGTAGTTCCCAGCACAGACCCAAAGGAAGAAGGGCCACACCCCTCTCCCTTGTCTCTGCTCATCTGAACTGCTCTGGCCTTCAAAGGAAAGACTCTATTCCAACCAGTCAGAAGTGTAGGCTCTGGGATCTCACTCTGACCCCTCCTCTGTCCAGCCCCCTAGTCCCTTGAAGTCTGGCAGATGGTTTCAGACAAGAGACATCCTGTCATGTAGAAGACTGCCAGGTTTCTTAGAGATTGACGGGAGGCATGCTCAAATATGAGGGTGGACATTGTCCAAAGGGCCCCTGCAGATGAAAGGCCCTCAAGGAGCGAGAGTGGACAATGGCCAGGGACCACGGGCTGCATGTTAAAGTGGGTCGGGTGCTGTCTTCTAAAGTCTCTGGCACAGGAGGCCCTCATGAGATGCAGGACAAACAGACCATGTGGGTTGACTCTAAAGGAGGGGACTATTGTGTGTCTATGTTCCTTTCCAGAAGGCTCCAGCTACATAGTAACCTATATCCTTCTTAGCAATTGAGATGGTCACTTAGAGAATTTAAAGGCTGGAAATGTAGTCCTATTGCTAGAGTGCTTGCCTGGCTGCCCCTGGCCTTGGTTTGATCCACAGAATCACAGTGGAGCACACCTGCAGTCACAGCACTTGGTCCCTGGAGAACATGGGGACTCCCTGGGCTACATGAGAGCCGGTTCACACCAACACACACACAAACTAGGTTTAGGGTAGATGAGATGCTTTAGTGTGTAAAGCGCAGTTTACAGATCTGACACCTGAGTTCATTTTGCGAAACCTGAGGTAAAAGGAGAACCCCCTCCTGCAAGTTGTCCTCTGAGATGCACCCATGTCTTTCTGTCTGTCTGTCTGTCTGTCTGTCTCTCTCTCTCTCTCTGTCTCTGTCTCTTTCTCTTTCTCTGTCTCTGTGTGTGTGTGTGTGTGTGTGTGTGTGTGTGTGTGTGTGTGTGTACTGAGACTGACTGTATGATCATACTTTTCAGGTGGATGGAGCTTCACATTATTTTGTTGTTGTTTTTTCAAGACAGGGTTTCTCTGTGTAGCTTCGCTCCTTTTCCTGGAACTCACTTGGTAGGGCAGGCTGGCCTCGAACTCACAAAGATCCACCTGGCTCTGCCTCCTGAGTGCTGGGATTAAAGGCATGCGCCACTACTGCCCGGCTAAAAAACACATTTTCTTTAAAAAATTAAACATTTATTCTGTGTGTGTGTGTGTGTGTGTGTGTATGTGTAGTCTTGAGACTGACTGTATGATCATACTTTTCAGGTGGATGGAGCTTCACATTATTTCCTGAAAAACAATGTCCAGCAACCCAAATCCCTAACTTCAGCCTTCCCATCTCCACCAGCAACAACAACAGTCTTCTGAAATAAAAACACAGTGATGAGACCTGTCCCACTAACTGCTGCTCATGTATTCCCAGTCTCCTGCCCCTCACTGGGCAGGGTGGGGGAGGAGAGTCCCCAAAGGACACAACTCTGCAGCCCCAGCCTTCAGAGTCAGCAGAGAGAAAGGCAGATAGTGGATTGGGTAGCCAGTGGTTAGCAGGAAGGGAATGCTGGTGAGGGATTGCACCCTTTAGACCACAGAGCAAGAGAAGTTAATTCCACTGTAGCCAGGGAATCAGCTAAGTAGTGATCAGAAACCTGGCTGTGGCAGAGAAAAATGGGCTGTGGTAGGGATGACCTCCACTGGGGAAAGCCCTCTGACAGTTAGGTGACTATGTGTGCAGGTTCCTGGCATGTGATCACGGCCATCAGAAGGATGACAATGTAGAGTGGATTGTGTACAGTTCTAGGAGTCCAGTGGTAGCCACTCTGTACCTATTTCCTGACATGAAATTTTTGCTGTACACATGGCGGGCCATGAAATCCAAGGTCCTGCAAACAGAAAATCTCTTGGTTGGTCACAGCTGCAGTTCCATGGTGGAGAGATACAATCTCCCATTCATGTCTGTTTGGGATTCTATTTCACCTCTCAGCTGTGACTTGTTCTCTAGTCCCACAAAGCTAAGTGGTCAAGCCTTCAGCAAGCACATGAAGCACTCCTCGACATTTGCCCACTCTGTTCTCAGGTCTTCCTTACACACACTACTGTCTCCTTAGCTCCCTGACACTAGCTCCTTCTCCTACTGGGGAATGTCTAGTGTCCTATCACATACTCCAGATTCCTCTCTTGCTCATACTTCCTGCTCTTGTCACCACTTAGCTCTGTGGGGCCCTCTGTTCTAATTGCATCTGTCTCCCTGTACACCTCTGCCCCACTGCTGTGACAGGAGAGTAGTAACTGAAAAGGGTGCATCAGGAAAGAACCTAGTTGACCAGGAAGACTCGAAGCCTGTTCCCACCTGACTTCATACAGTAGAGCATACTCAAGGGATGCCAGGGATAGGAGCTGGAGAGGTGGTTCAGTGGATCTAAGTACTTGGCTGCTTTTCCAGAGGACTCAGATGCCCATCAACCACACAGCTAAAAACCTTTTGTAACTGTAGTCTCAGGGGATCTGATACCATCTTCTCTCTCCAGGGGGTACCAGACATATACATAATGTACACACATACATGCCAGCAAACCACCAACCACCACCAGCACCACCAGGACTACCATCACCACCACCACCATCACCACCCACATACACAGGCATAGAGGGACAGGCAGGGAGTGTACACAAACACAGAGCAGTGACCACTAAGTAAAGTCCTACAGAGGGCCTTGTGGATCCTAGCTTCTACATAGGAGCTCAGTGAGATCAAAGGAAAATCCAAATGAGACCACTTTGCATTCATAGTTACCTCTGTGCTGACACATATGGACCCCCTGTCTTGGATCAAGTCCATGGCAGTCCTTCCTCTGTGTCTTTACTTTGCTGTTTGGGGCCCACATACCTGTACCCTTTGGGAACTTTCTTCTGTTATATTCATGTTTGAGATCCATTGTTTGAGAAATAAAGCAGTGGCCACCCACATTTCTATATTCCCCATGGACTCATGCCCTGGTGAGGTGTGGGCTCATTTATCATGAGCTGAGCTCACCACACAGAAAGAAACCAAGTGACTTTTTTGCCATCTTGGATGGTGACTTTATCAAGATAGAGGTGACCATGTGACTTGGCCATTATCTTGGTTAGTGACTACTGAAATAGTTTCCAGTATTGAGAGCCCTCAGAGGATCACTGCAGTCCTAGGACTTCCTGTGCCACAGGCAGTCAGGTACTCATCCCAGTCCTTCTCTTCCAACTTTTCCATTTTAATTTCATCTTCTGTATTCCTAATGGATCATGGAATTGGGAGACTCAGAAGAGACTCCATCATGGGCTCTATTAACACATGATAAAAGTCAACACTTGTGTCATTTTTTTGTGGGGAGGAGGCAGTTCAAGACAGGGACTTTCTGGGTAAAAAAAAAAAATTCTGGCTGTACTGGGTCTTGCTCCTTAGACCAGGCTGGCCTTAAACTCATTCAGATCTGCCTGGCTCTGCGTCCCGAGTGCTGGAATTAAAGGTGTGTGCCACCACCACCCACTTTCTGTGTGTCTTAAGGAGGGTATACCCAAACTCCATGGTGCAGTTTTTGGTTGGCACATTGTTTTGTAGGATATATTTGCAGCTTTCTATAGGAGACTTGCGTTTTTCCCAGCCGTGTGCCTCCAACAATACCAGCAGGCGCTAACACTTTCAAAGTGACAGTCTTTTAATTGAGAGAATAATGAGAGAATCCTGTGTCTAATATAAAAATCATAAGATGATTAATAAATGTCACCAGTATAAAAAAATTGGACACTTATAAACATATACAAAATAATACATGAATTATCACTCATAAATTTTGAAGAGGATGAAGAGCCATAGGTTCTTTTTTTTAATACCAGGAGCTTCTGATAGATTTAAGCATAGGATTGGAGGAGGAGAAAATGACTTTTCTACTGTGGGGCTAGAAATTCCTCTTTTCTAGTTAAAACAAAGGGGAGGCCTAGCGGTGGTGGTTCATGCCTTTAATCCCAGCACTCGGGAGGCAGAGGCAGGCGGATCTCTGTGAGTTCGAGGCCAGCCTGGGCTACCAAGTGAGTTCCAGGAAAGGCACAAAGCTACACGAAGAAGCCCTGTCTCAAAAAAACCAAAAAAAAAAAAAAAAAAAAAAACAAAGGGGAATAAATGTCTTCTATGATCTAAATCTGTAATAACAACTAACATGTCAGTATATGTGTGCCTTCTTTTCTGGGTTGTATACAGAGATTATTCCCTCACATCAAGGTCATTTTTGATAATGTGCTAAGATGCTTACTAAAATGTGAACATTTTTTTTCTGTCAGGTTAGAAAAGGGATATAAAAGTCCAAGCAAAGAGTGTTGCTTTAATCCTGAATCAGAAAAAGCTTGGTAATTAAAAGGATATGTGAGCCATTCTTAATTTGTTATATTAATCTAATCATGTAGAGTGGACATGACTTTCTTTTAATAAGGAGGTATTGCCCAGCAGCTCTGTTCTGAGTCAGACAGCTCCCATACTCAGGACTCCTACTGTGCCTGTTTGGAAAAGATCAACAGCTGGGCATGTGGAGAGCTGGGTCTTTGAAAGGGTAAACAAGATTGACAGGCCCTGAGCCCAACTAACCAAAAGGAAGAGAGGTAGGACCCAAAGTGACTGAATCACAAATGAATAAAGAAACGTCATAACAGATACTAAGGAAATTCAGGATATTGTAAGGGACTACTTTAAAAATCTATACCCCATTAAGTTGGAAAATCTAAAAGAAATGGATGAATTTCTAGATTCACCCAAACTACCAAATTTAAACCAAGAAGAGATCAGTCAATCTAACCTGACCCAAGACAACAAGGTAAGATTCTCTGTTTGGGTCTGGCAGTGAGTTGTGGGGCACACTTGCAGAAGATTAGGGGCAGTGTACTGGCTAGTAGTACATCAATTTGACACAAGCTAGAGTCATGAAAGAGATGGGAGCCTCAATTGTGAAAATGCCTCCGTAAGATCCAGCTGTAAGGCATTTCTCAATTAGTGATCAATGCGGGAGGGTCCAGCCCATGGTGGGTGGTGCCATCCTTGGGCTGGGGTCCTGGGTTCTATAAGAAAGCAGGCCGAGAAAGCCATGTGCCCCAAGCCAGTAAGCAGCACCTCTCCATGGACTCTGCATCAGCTCCTGCCTCCAGGATCCTGCCAAGCTTGCATTGCTGTCCTGACTTTCTTCAGTAATGGACTACGATGTAGAAGTATAAGGCAAATAACCCCTTTCCTCTCCAACTTCCTTTTTGGTCATGGTGTTTTGTCAAAGCAATGGAAACCCTAAGACAGGCAGTGATCCTGTTATTTCCCAGAGAAGGAGTGTGAACAAAAAAACCACTGTACACAAAACATCCAGGAGCAGTCCGTGCCCTCCTTACACAATTCTACCAGACAACTGAGTGCTCAGGAACAATGTCAAAACCTTCCAGAACAAATGAGGAGGTGAAACCTCATTCCCATAAACCTTCAGAGAGGTGAAAACCCCTAAATGGAATACCGCAAAAATCAGTTTCAGAATTATAACCTTGACTATGTTTCAGGAATGTGGGTGAGTTTAACATTAAAATTAAAATCAACCACTTCACTAACAAACCATCTCTCCAGTCTTGGGCATATACCTAAGGAATGCTCAATTTACCACAAGGACACATGCTCAACTATTTTCGTAGCAGCATTATTTGTAATAGCCAGAACCTGAAAACAACCTAGATGCCGGTCAACTGAAGAATGGATAAAGAAACTGTGGTACATATACACAATGGAGTGTGTAAAATGGAGCAGTAAAAAAACAATGATATCATGAGATTTACAAGAAAATGGATGGAACTAGGAAAAATCATCTTGAGTGAAGTAACACAGACTCAGAAGGACAAACATAGTATATACTCACTCATAAGTGGATACTAGATGTGAGGGAAGGGATGGCCAGTCTGCAACCCACAACTCCAGAGAGGCTAGCTAACAGGGAAAGACACTAGGAGGGGCACATGGATGACCCTGAAGAGGAGAAAAGAATAAGATCTACATGAGCAGACTGGACGTGGAGGGGTGACAGAGGGCGAGGAGTGGGGGATGAGAACATAGGGAAAAGAAGGGTCAAGCTCAAACAGGGACAGAGTGGGAGGGCAGGGAGGAAGATACCATAATAGATGAGGACATCATGGGAATAGGAAGAGTCAGGGTGCTGGGGAGGCTCTCAGGAATCCACTAGGACAACCCCAACTCGTTCTGCTGTCAGTGTGGTCCAGAGGGTACCTGGATTGGTCTACTCTGGTGACCGGTCTAGCGAATAACCTAGCTGTCATCATAGAGCCTTTGTCCAGTGACTGATGGACGCAGATTCAGAGATCCACAGCCAGGCACCAGGCTGAGCTCCAGGAATCCAACTGATGAGTAAGAGGAGGGATTCTGCAGGTGAGGGACATCGAGATCATGATGGGAGGACATGCAGAAATAACTGGTCACACTAGTGGAAGTCCATTAACTGTGGACTGCTGACTGTGAAGCCCCCATGGGACTGGACTAGGCCCTCTGGATACGGAAGACAGATGTTTGGCTCGAACTGTTTGGAGGACACCCAGGCAGGGGGATCGGGATCTCTCCCTAGTGCATGGACAGGCTTCTGGGAAACCAGTGCCTGTGGTGTGATGCCTTGAACAGGCTTGGTGAGTGGGAAGGGCCTTGAACCTGCCTAGGCTCAGTGTGCTATGCTCTGCTAACTACCCATGGGAGACCTTGATTTGGGGGATGTGGGGATGTGGGGTTACTTGGGAGAGAGGGCTGGGGGGTGTCTGTGGGTGATATGTGAATTGAGTAGAAAATTTCTTAATAAAGAAAAATGAAAAAAGAAAATCAACCACTGCCTTTTAGAAAGTTAACACATTAACCAGAAAACCATGATCATTTGAAAAATAGGAAAATGGCCTTTGATTCATGCCCTCCTGTGATTTAGGTACCAAAGAAACAGATTATGAAAGAAGGGGACCATTTGGAATGATACAGACATCTACTAAACATGAAATTAAACACTGTGATAAGCCTGTGGTTTTGCACTAAACCCTCAGTCAGGTCAATATGGAGTCACTTACACTGTTAGCCTAATTTTCTTAGTAGTGCACACATGTCACCTGTGGACTGGTGTGTGCTACTTAGAGAAGCCAGGCCTCACTCAGTCATAGGTGTTGGTCCTGGGTAGCAGATAGGGTTGAACAAACCCTTATGTTTGAGATACCTCACTCAAGTTTTCCACCTGTAATTCTTCCAGAGTACATTGCAGCCCCACAATTTCTGAACCTGTCCTGATTTTAAGGACAGTCTCATTCTAGACACAGGAATAGAAGCCAGTGTCTGTCTTTCACACAATTATTATTTTGTCTTTGACAAAATGTCAAGTATCAGGGTCAATGGGGACCCATGAGAACACTGCCTGACAGCAACACACCCACCTCCTACAGACATTCTCTCTGCCCAGCCCGTGGGAACTTCACAAAAGCAGAGAGCACACACCTGACACCCAGAGCATGCAGATTCTGAGGCCAGAGCCGCCACAGGCTTGGTGAGCAAATCTTCATTTGGAGTAGAGCTTTAGAGGAGACATGTGCCTAAGAGCCAGGCTCATGACTCACCTCAGACCACAGGAAGGCCAGAGCTCTGGGCATTTGCACGTATGATGCCCATGACTTTGAGGTAAATTGAGGTTTGTGACATACAGTAGGTAACATGGATGCACAAAAGTCAGACAGGCCAATCATAGGGTACACTTGGAATGTCAGATTGGAAGAGTTAGGTTGTGTTAAGCCCCCTTGGCCACTGTGACCAAGCTTCATGGTCATGCCCAGTTAGAAGTGGCATGGGGCAAATGCTCCACTTTTGGCAGGTGGAGGTGTAAGGACAAGGACAAAAAATTCAGGAGGAAGTAAACAAAAGTGTGTCAACCACCCATCCAATGACCACTATTTACTCTTACATTTTTTTCCTTACTATTTTTTCTTATTATTTGCAAGTGTGTCTCACATAACCCAGGCTAGCTTCAAACTCAGTACATAACCAAGGATGACTTTGAGCTTCTCATCCTCCTTCATGTATCATCATTGAACAAAGTCCTGGGGATCAAGTCCAGACCTTTGTGAACACTAAGTAAGCTCTGCCTACAGAGTTACATGCCAGCCCTCAAATTTTTACATTTAAATAAATATTTGTTGAATGGTTCTTAATTTCTCATACCTGAGATTGTTTATGTGTCCAGGTGCACACACATGCACATGCATGCATGCACACCTTTGCTTCTCCTAGGAGGACATACAAGCTTTGACCAGCACCAGGAGAAACACTTGTTAACAGGATGGTGCTGAGATGGCCAGCTCAGAATTCTGTGGGGGCTGAGAGGGGTCTGGGATTAGCAGAGGAGATGGACCTGCAGTTAGAAAGCAGGAGTGGATTCCTGACTCCCTGGAGAAGATAACTATTCTGAACACATTGCCACAACAGGGACACAAGTGAGCGTCCCTGGATAAAGACAGGCTGGTGGTGGCCCAACCATCCACCTCATAATGGTGTAGAATATGATGTTTGTGTCACAGATGGGTTAGAAAGAGATTGATAGTGACATGGAAAGAGAACCTGCAAACTAAAACCTTCCAAACACAAAATTTAAAAACTCTCAGAAGCTAAGAGTACTTGCTGCTCTTCTGGAAGACCTGAGTTCAGTTCCCAGCACTCACATCAGGAGGTTCACAGCTGCCTGAAGCTTCATATCCAGGGGCAATGATGCCCTCTTCTAGCTCCAATAGGAACCCCACACACACGTGGCATACTTTCATATATACATACATACAGAGAGAGAGACAGAGACAGAGAGACAAACAGAGAAAGAGCCAGAGACAATGACACAGGCTGAGAGACAGGGTGAAAAAAAGCAAATCTAAAATAAGAAAAAGCAATCTCACATTTCCCATTATAATTCAGGTTCTCACAACACAAGCCACCACCTTCTCACTGAGCAAGTTCAGGCATTCCCTGGGCTGATCTGCAGCCACAGCATGTCTGACATTGGGTCCTGTCCCAGTGCTGCTACCTCTTGGAGGATGACTGATAATCAGGACTGTCTTAGGATTTCTATTGCTGTGAAAAGACACCATGACCACGGAAACTCTTATGAAGGAAAACATTTCATGGGAGGGCTTTGGCTTAGAGATTCAGTCCATTATCATCACAGTGGAACATGGTGGCATGCAGGCAGACATGGTGCTGGAGAAAGAGCTGAGATTTCTACAATTTTGATCCAGAGGCAACAGGAAGTAAACTGAGATACTGGGTATGGCTTGAGCATAGGAGACCTCAAAGCCTGCTCCTACAGTGACACACTTTCTCCAACAAGGCCATATCTACTCCAACAAAACCACACCTCCTAATAGTGCCACTCCCTGTTATCTTGTGGGGGCCAATTACATTTAAACCACCGCATCCCACTTCCTGGCCCCCATAAGCTTGTAACAATATCATAATGTAAAATATATTTACTCCAACTTCAAAAGTCTCCATAGTCTATCACACATCAACAATGTTTAAAAGTGCAAAGTTCAAAGTTTCTTCTGAGAATCATGCAATCTCTTAACTATAGTCTCCTATAAAATAAAATAGAAAAACCACATGCTTCCAACATATAATGGCACATATATACATTACTCTTCCAAAGCATAGGGAAGGGAGCATAATGAAGAAATAACAGACCAAAGTGAGACTGAAAATCATCTGGGCAAACTCCAAACTCTGCATCTCCAGGTCTTACTTCAAACTGCTCTTCAGATCTCCAACTTCTTTCAGCTGTGTTGACCACAACACACTTCTCTCTCTTGGGCTGCTTCCACTCCCTGTTAGCAGCTCTTCTCAGCAAGTATCCCAAGTATCTCCAACATCTTGGGGTCTCCAAGGCAATCCAAGCTTCTCTTTCACAGCTTCACACAATGGCCTCTCTGGTCCTCCATTTAGGGACACCCCTGACACATGCCTAGCCTCGGTGTTTTCCTTAGTTGAGGAGGCAAATTCCATAGCCCATTTCTTCCGTCCTTAATCCAGAACCACGTGGCCAAAGCTTCCACATTCTGCTGCTCACTGGGGCTGGAACATGACCCCCTTGTTTAATTACATCTCCACCAATTTTCTGTTTTTGTTGGTTTCCTTCACTGCCTAAGCTTGGCTGTCCTGAAATTTTCTCTGTAGACCAGGCTGGCTTCAAACTCAGAGATCCCTCCTGCCTATGCCTTCCCAGTATTGGGATTAAAGGCATGTACCACCACACCCTGATTTAAGCTTTTCTTTATTTCTTGTCACAAGTTGGGAACTTAGCTTGTTAGGATCTTACCCTGAGGCCACCACTCCCTTTATTCCATTTCTTCATCTGTTTATTTCCTTGAATACAAGAATTAGTTCCATTCCACTTCCTGGTGCTCTTTCTCCTCAAATTGTACATTTTGTATTTGTTCCTTGCTCAGCTTCCTCTTTTTTAATATAAATCTGTACAAGAGTGGCCAGTCATAAAAACACAACAGAGTCTATACTAGGCTGTTTTGAGATTTCCTCTGCCAATGGAATTAATCCAAAACACGTCACTTTAGCCTCAGGCAGACTGTTGGGACAAGAACAAAAAGCAGCCATATTCTTCACCAAAATATCGCAAGAACAATCTCTAGGCCACATACTAATATTCTTCTCTGAAATCTCTTGACCAGGCCCCCACAGTTCAAATAACTCAACACCAATGTCTTCCATGCCCCTACCAGTCTGGCCCACTAAGCAGTACTCAAAGCATTCCACTGCTTTCCTAATCCAAACTCCCATACTCCACATTACTCCAAATGAAAACATGGTCCAGCCTATCACAATACTCCAGTCCCTGGTACCAACTTCTGTCTAAGTTAGGGTTTCTGTTGCTGTTAAGAGACACCATGACCACAGCAACTCTTATAAAGGAAAACATTTCATTGAGGTGGTGGCTACAGTTTCAGACCTTTAGTCTATTATCATCATGGAGGGGAGCATGGCGGTGTGCAGACAGACATGATACTAGAGAAGGAGCTGGTACATCTTGATCCGCAGGCAAAAGGAAGTGGTCTGAGACACTGGGCACAGCTTGAGCATGCCTTCTAGTGCAGTGGTTCTCAACCTTCCTAATGCTGCAGCCCTTTAATACAGTTCCTCATGCTATGGTCAACCCCCAACCAAAGAATTATTTTAATAAGTATAATTTTGCTACTGTTGTGAATCATAACTTAAGTATCTGATATGCAGAATATCTGATATGTAACCCCTGTCAAGCAGTAGTTCATAACCCACATCAAAGGGGTTGAGACCCACAGGTTGAGAATTGCTGCTCCAGTGGATGCTTCCTGCCAGAAGGAGCAAAGCAGTCAGGTAATGGGAAGAAATGGGGAGAAGCAGCTTGATGTGAAGGGAGGACCCACAGGAGACTGGAGGGGTCACTGTGGGGTTCAAATGTTGTCAGTGGTCATGAGGAGCTGCAGTCAGCATTGGAGTTTATGAAGTCTGATTCACCAAATAGCAAAGCTAAAGGCTGGAGAGGCACCTGGGGAGTGGAATAGTCTCCAGAATGCCCCTTGCTGCTTCTGAGCTTCCTCCTGCTTGCTGCTGCTGTGTTCCTGCTGAATGCGACATGGTGTGCATACTGTGTGAATGGATCCCACTGTATCTAGTAAAGCGTGTTGTTAGATTTTCTTTTACTCTAGCCCACATAGGAACATCATAATTTTGTTGTTTGTTTTCACTCTTTGGGGTAATGGAATGTCACTGCCTATGATTGATAAGCTACCACGGCTATGTTTTCAGGTTAACCAACAGTTTCTTGTCTGTGGTACATGCTGATGCAAGTTGAGAGTTATTCTTGTTATGGTATATGCATGTATTTCTGTTCTTGTTTAAAATATTGTAACTTTACAATATATTCTAGATTACTGAGGGAAATCACAAGAAAGACTTTGGTAAGAGTTTCTGTTTTAAAAGAAAAGAAAAAGCAGAATTTGTCTAGAGTAAATGTCTGAGGGATCAAAGGAATGGACTGAGGGTACATGGAAGGTTGTAGAAGGTCAGAGGGGATGTGATATAAACTGTTTGTTATGGTTTCTTATACCTGCAAATACTGAATTTGAAAGTTAATTCTGGTTGGTTTTCATCTTAAAAATGGCTAATGATTCTGCAAACCGCTTATGTATGTGTGTATGGGGACAGGTATGTGACTTAAAAATGTAAGCAAGCTTTAACTGTACATATGTATGTGTGCAACTTGGATCCAACTGTGTGTATGTGTGCAAGTAATTATTGTTTAGAAAAAGGAGCTTTAAACAGCAACCACGTGGCTCCCTCCATCTTGGCTGGTGACCTCATGGGCAGCCATGTGGCTGGCAGCCATCTTTTACTAAGCTTATAAAGATCTACTTAGGTTAACACCTGAGTACTTATGTCTTTACCAAGTGTTCAACAGCAAGTTTCTAGAGAATTTAAATAGATGGCAACATATGTTTAATAAGTAATATACTTAGTAAATATTAAAGCTGCACATCAATGCTTTTATACACAGGAATATACCTTGCTCTGGCAGCTAAACTTTGTAATTTAAGATTTACCCATGTAATAAAATGATAATGGTTTTAAAGACATAAAAGGATCATAGGGGACAGCTGAGGTTTGCAAATGTATGACAGGACTAGAGTTCCAAAAAGAGTCTAGTTGCAATAGTGAACTTCAGCAGTTTTAAAAAAAAATGCCAGTGTCAGGTGATGATCACCAGAAGCACCAGCCTAATAAAATGGAGCAGGCAGGCTATGTATGTGCTGCCAAAGGTAGGGTCAAAGAAATCATCCAAGCCTCTAAGTAAAAGAACCAAAAGGATTATAAATGAATCCCAGATATTGAACTTTGGTATTGTTTGCACTCTGGAGCTTGGTTTTACTTTATATAGATTGTGATGATGCCATGTTTTCTCCCCCTTAAAGGAAAAAAAAGATACTTTACTGTTGATATTACAGAAGACATTTGAGAGATCTTAATATTTTAAGAACAGTTTTTATAGTTAAAAACCAATGACTTAAAAAAATGTTTCTCCTTACCCAAGGTACATTCAGGCTTAAGAATGTTGTCTAGCCTCCTTGTGTTTGCTAAGTTTGTTCTTAAAAACATTGTTTTTAGGCTACTTATTATACACTGTTAGAGAACATAAATAGTCAGTCAGGATAAATAAGTATTGATGTAATATTACACGGATAAGTTTACTCATTTACTCAGTCCCTTGCATATGTTTTCAGGGTTGAGCTTGAAACAAGTAATTAGAAACAAAGTTTTTCTATTCAGATATACCTGGACAGCCCTCATACTTCAGAGATCTGCAGAATATGGCATTTGAATGTTGATCTAAAAGCTTATTATATCAGACAGGCTTCCAGATCCTACCAGTAACCCAAGGTCTCCAAAGAAGATTACGTACGAGGCACCACAACGTCTCTGCCTGGATTATGACAACGCTGACCACAGGGCAAGATGCCCCAATGCCTGGCTTACCTGAGAGCTGCAGGAGGAGGTGGCGAATTTGCGGAAGCTGCTGATGGCTCAGGAACTCTCAGCCTCTGCTCTAGGAGGTCTGAAGGTAAAAGAAGGCAGTCCTGGAGGTGCTCTGTCAGCTGCTTCATCTCCTCCCACTCCAGCTTCACCCTAGTCTCCTCCTCCACACAATGGGGAGATGGATCCCTCCTTCTCCCTCAGTGCTGAGCCCCAGATTGGGCCTGAGGAGGCCATGGAGAGACTGCAGGAGATGGAGAAGATTATTGCCAAGTTGAATGAGATTTGGGAGGAGAAGCTTCATAAGACAGAAGCCCTGAAAATGGAGAGAGAAGCATTGCTGGCTGAGATGGGCATGTGGCTGTCCTAGAGGATGGTGGTACTGTGGGTGTATTCTCTCAGAGAGAAAGAGAGAGAGAGAGAGAGAAAGAGAGAGAGAGAGAGAGAGAGAGAGAGAGAAAGAGAGAGAGACTGACTGACCCCCATCTAGTAAATCTGAATGAGGACCCCTTGATGTCTGAGTGTCTTCTCTACTACATCAAAGATGGTGTCACCAGGGTTGGCCAGGCAGATGTGGACATCAAGTTGACTGGACAGTTCATCCGGGAGCAACACTGTCTCTTCTGAAGCATCCCTCAGCCTGATGGAGAAGTGATGTTCACATTAGAGCCTGGTGAAGGAGCTGATGGGAAGCTTGTGACAGAGCCACTGGTGCTGAAGTCAGGAAACAGGATCGTAATAGGCCGGGTGGTGAAAGAAGATTGATGCTGTTCCAACTGGTGCCTCCAACGCTATGGAGACCTGGGTAGGGATTGGTCCCTGCAATTTATAGGATTGGAAACTTCTTGGTCTGTACTCAGATATAGTTTATCCTTCTCAGATTTCTGATAGTACTGATGGCTAAGCTAGCTCTAACTTTGTCAACCTGGCAGCATCAACCACATCCTTCTGCAAGGCCAGAGCTAGCTCATTAGCTCACTTTTAGGAAAATGTTCTAAGATATAAAAGTTTAAGTAAGTCATAAAGGGTCAGATATGAGTCTAAGAAAGGTCTGAGGATAGAAAAGCTTCTAAGCTTTGAGGATCTCAAAAAAATAATTTAGGATGAGATATGTTTCAGATTGCTCTCCTGTTTTATGGTTTCAGAGCTTAACATTTAGGATCCCTGATAAACGGGCAGAGCAATGACTACTTACTGTTCAACCACAAGCTCAGCATTTTAGATTTATTTTAGATGTCATCTAAATATATCTAAATGTAAACCTGAAAGTGCCTCTCATCAGGTCAAAAATCTCTGACCAATTTATACCTGGCTTTCTGGACAGAAGGAAAATACACAAGCTTTTAACCCAAATTTGTAGTTCTTGTTGGGACTCAAAGGTATGAGTCCACTTCTGCTGTTTTACAAGATACCCATTACCTGCTTTGTCTACAATATAGATTCAGTACAGATTGGTAATACTAATGTATCTAAAACTTTTATGTCATTCTGTAAGTAGGCCTCAAAGGATCAAAAGAGTCATTAAAAACCTAGACCCACTTCACAGAGGTCAAAAGGACCCCAGATAAGTATTCCCAGAGATGATATTTTTTCTCTCTCCTGGTCTTGGGACTACTACTTTTCCCATTACTAAGGGTATGGAACTAAGGGTTCCAAATAAGTTCATAAATTTTAACTTCTGTTCCTAGTTTAAACTTGCCTCAACAGATTTTCACTTGGCTGTCAGTCACCTCCAAGCTTCAGTTGCTGACTACACTGCTCCAGATGACTGTGAGCTCCAGAGTTGGTAAAAGCTGATTTGGACTAGCCCAGTTAACATGGTTCACTGTCTCTATGGGGTCAGGCAGCTACATGCTTCTGACAAATGTCCCCTTGCCCAGTCTTTGGCTAGCTTTTCAGCCACCACGGATTAAAGTAAGATTTCAACAACAAAAATTAGAGAAAGCCTAAAATCTCATGGAAACTGAATAAGGCACACCTGAATAATCAACAGGTCAAGGAAGAAATAAAGAAATTAAAGGCCGGGCAGTGGTGGCGCATGCCTTTAATCCCAGCACTCGGGAGGAAGAGCCAGGCAGATCTCTGTGAGTTCGAGGCCAGCCTGGGCTACCAAGTGAGTCCCAGGAAAGGCGCAAAGCTACACGAAAAACCCTGTCTCGAAAAACCAAAAAAAAAAAAAAAGAAAGAAAGAAAGAAATTAAAGACTTGCTAGAGTTCAATGAAAATGAATGTTCTACATACACAAACTTATGGGACACCATGAAAGCAGGGCTAAGAGGAAAATTCATAGCACTAATGCCCATATAAAGAAGTTGGGGGAAAAAATCTCACACTAGTGGCTTAACAGCACAACTGAAAGCTCTAGAACAGGAAGAAGCAAAGTCACCCAGGGGAAATAGATGCCAGGAAATAATCAAATTGAGAGCTGAAATCAATAAAATGGAAACAAAGAGAATACAAAGAATCAATGAAACAAAGAGTTCGTTCTTTGAGAAAATAAACATGATAGACAAGCCCTTATCCAGACTAACCAAAAGGCAGAGAGAGAGCATCCAAATTAGCAAAATCAGAAATGAAAAGGGAGACATAACAACTAACACTGAGGAAATACAGAGAACCATCAGGTCATACTTCAAAAAACAACCTGTACTCCACAACATTGGAAAACCTAAAGGAAATGGACAATTTTCTGGATAGGTACCATATACCAAAGTTGAATAAGACCAGATAAACTATTTAAATAGACCATTAACCCCTAAGGAAATAGAAACTGTCATTAAAAGTCTCCCACCAAAAAAGCCCAGGACCAGATGGTTTAACTGCAGAATTCTACCAGATTTTCAAAGAAAAGCTATACTTTTCTTTGAATACCAATACTCTTCAAATTGTTTCACAAAACAGAAACAGAAGGAACTTTACCAAATTCTTTTTATGAGGCTACAGTTACTCTGATTCCCAAACTACACAAAGATGCAACAAAGAAAGGGAATTGCAGACTCATCTCCCTCATGAACATTGATGCAAAAATAATCAATAAAATATTGGCAAAACGACTCCAAGAACACATCAATCCACCATGACCAAGGAGGTTTCACCCCAGTGATGCAAGGATTGTTCAACACATGAAAGTCTGTCAACATAATACACCATATGAACAAACTGAAAGGAAAAAAATATATATGATCATCTCACTGGAGGCTGAAAAGGCCTTTGAAAAAATCCAACACCCCTTCATGATAAAGGCCTTGGAGCGATCAGGAACACAGGGAACCTACCTAAACTTAATAAAGGCAATTTAAAGCAAGCCAACAGCCAACATCGAAATAAATGGAGAGAAACTCAAGCAATTCCTCTAAAATCAGGAACCAGACAAGGCTGTCTCCTCTCCCCATATTTATTCAATATAGTACTTGAAGTTCTATCTAGAGCAATAAGAGAGCAAAAAGAGATCAAGGGGGTACAAATTGGAAAGGAAGAAGTCAAGCTTTCACTATTTGCAGATAAAATGGTAGTGTACATAAGTGACCCCAAAAATTCTACCAGGGAACTCCTCCAGCTGATAAACACCTTCAGCGATGTAGCAGGATACAAGATTAACTCAAAAAATCAGTAGCCCTCCTATATACAAATGAGAAATGGACTGAGAAAGAAATCACAGAAACATTACCCTTTACAAGAGCCACAAATGATATAAAATACCTTTGGGTTACTTGAACTAACCAATTGAAAGACCTATACAACAAGAACTTTAAATCTCTGAAAAAAGAAATTGAAGAAGATATCAGAAAATGGAAAGATCTCCCATGCTCATGGATAGGTAGAGTTAACATAGTAAAAATGGCAATCTTACCAAAAGCAATCTACAGATTCAAAACAATCCCCATCAAAATCCCAACACAATTCTTCACAGACCTGGAAAGAACAATACTCAACTTCATTTAGAAAACAGAAAACCCAGGCTAGCTAAAAGAATCCTGTATTGCAAAACCACCTCTGGAGGTATCACCATCCCTGACATCAAGCTCTACTATAGAGCTATAGTAATAAAAACAGCTTTGTAATGGCATAAAAACTGACATGTGAACCAATGGAATCGAATTGAAGACCCTGACATTAACCCACACACATATGAATACCTGATTTTTGACAAAGAAGCCAAAACTGTACACTGGAAAAAAGAAAGCATCTTCAACAAATGGTGCTGGCATAACTGGATGTCAACATGCAGAAGAATGCAAATAGATCCATATCTATTGCCATAAACAAAACTCAAGTCCAAGTGGATCAAAGACCTCAATATAAAACCAGTTACACTGAACCTAATAGAAGAAAAAGTAGGAAATAGTCTTCAACACATTGGCACTGGAGATAATACCAGTAGCACAGACATTGAGAACAACAATCAATAAATGGGACCTCCTGAATCTGAGAAGCTTCTCTAAGGCAAAGGACACAGTAAATAAGACAAAAACTGACAGCCCACAGAATGGGAAAAGATTTTCACCAACCCCACATCTGACAGAGGGCTGATCTCCAAAATATATAAAGAATTCAAGAAACTAGACATCAAAATAACAAAAAATCCAATTTTAAAAATGGGCTATACAACTAAACAGAGAATTCTCAAAGGAAGAATTTCAAATGGACAAAAGACATTTAAGGAATTGCTCAGCATCTTTAGTCATCAGGGAGATGCAAATCAAAACGACTCTGAGACACCATCTTATACCTGTCAGAATGGCTAAGATCAAAAGTAGTGCAGACAGCTTATGTTGGAGAGGATGAGGTGCAAGAGGAACACTCCTCCACTGTTGGTGGGAATTCAAACTGGTACTGCCACTTTGGAAATCAGTATGATGGCTTCTCACAAAACTGGGAATCAATCTACCTCAACACCCAGCTATACAACCTTTGGTCATATACCCAAGGAATGCTCAATCATACCACAAGGACACATCCTCAACTATGTTCATAGCAGCATTATTCATAATAACCAGAACCTGGAAACAACTTAAATGCCCCTCAACTGAAGAATGGATTAAGAAAATGTGGTACATATACACAAGGGAGTACTACTCATTAGAGAAAAACAATGACATCATAAAATTTGCAGGCAAATGGATGGAACAGAAAATAACATCCTGAGTGAGGTAACACAGACTCAGAAGGACAAACATGGGATGTACCCACTCATAAGTGAATACTGGATATAAAGCAAAGGATAATCAGGCAGCAATCCATAACTCCAGAGAAGCTAACTAATAGAGAAGACCTAAAGGGGGACTATGGTGGTATTTTATTTGTACTGAAATGTGATTTTAATTGTATGTTAATAAATAAAGTTGCCCAGGAGTCAGAGCTATTAGAGCCATAGCAAGAGTGTGGCAGTGGTGGCATACACTTATAATCCCAGCACTTGGTAGGCAGAGCTAGGTAAGTCTCTGTGTGTTCAGGGATACAGCCAGCATTGGAGACACATGCCTTTAAGACCTGGAGGGCTGTACTTACAGGCAGTGACAAGGCAGTCATGTATTTGGGTTTACAACCAATGAGAAGGCAGAACAGAAAGACTATATAAAGATAAACACACAGGAAGTAGGTCTCTTTTGGAGAGGTAGGACCACCGCAGGAGGAAGGGTAAGGCTTTAGCTCTGAGCTCTGACCTCTTGGCTTTCTCTTTTACATTGGTTCTGTGTTTCTTATTTAATAAGACCATTAGTTACATCTGCAGGGGACACATGGACAGCTGTGAGAAGGGGAAATAGATGAGATCTCCATGAGTAAACTGTGGGTGAAGGTTGGGTAATGGAGGGTAGGGGATGCGGGATGACAACATAAGGGAATGGGATGGTTGAACTGGAACAGCAAGGGAGGGGGAAAGTAACGAAAGAGAGACCATGATAGAGGGAGATATCATGGGGATAGAGAGAAACCCAGTACTAGGGAAGTTGCCAGGAATTCCCAAGGATGACCCCAGCCTGGGCTACTAGCAATAGTGGAGAGGGTGCCTGAACTGGACTGACTTGCCCCAGAGATCAGACCGGTGAATACCCTAACTGTCATCACAGAGCTTTTCTCTAATGACTGATGGAAGCAGATGCATAGATCCACAGCCAGTCACCAGGCAGAGCTCCAGGAGTCCAGTCAAAGAGAGAGAGGAGGGATTCTATGAGCAAGTGCATCAGGATCATGATAGGGAAACATTCAGGGACAACCAAACCAAACTAGAGGGAACTCATGAAAGTTGGATCAATGGCTGTGGAGCCTGCATGGGACCGGACTATGCTCTCTGCATGGTGAGGTAGTTGTGTAGCTTGATCTGCTTGGGGTGAGGGGTTCCTGACAGAAGGATCAGAATCCATCTGTGGTGCATGAGAGGGCTTTTTGGAGCCTACTACCTATGATGGGACCCCTCATGCAGCCTTGAGGCAGGGGGAAGGGCTTGGACCTGCCTCTACCTGATGTGCCTCCCCATGGAAGGCCTTGACTTCCTTAGGGTGGGAATGGGGGGTATGTTGGGAGGGGAAGACTGGAGAGGGAGAGGAGGGAAGAGTGGGATCTTTGATTGGTGTGTAAAATGAATAAAAAACACTTTCTTAATAAAAAAAGAAAAAAATAAGGCAAGTGATGCCAATTTTCTTCACTCTTTGAAGAAAAAGAAACATACTTAGAATACAAAATTTACTCTCTTGACCCTTCCTTTGAAATCTTGAAAAAGAAAAAAGAATAGAACTGATTTACCTCCTAAGGCACACAATTTTTTAATTTTTTAAAAGGACATAAAATATTTTTTAAAAATTTCAAATGTGAAAAATTAATTTGCCTTTAAATTCTAGAAGAATTTTATATAAAGAGATAAAGTTGATTTTGTGATGAGTATTGACCTTCATGGTTTATTCAGATTTAGTATGTGTGCTGGATAATTTTATGTCAACTTGACACAGGCTAGAATTATGTGAGCAAAGGGGACACCAGTTGAGAAAATGCCTCCATAAGATCAGACTGTACATCTGCAACAAATGATGCTGGCATAACTGGATGTTCACATGTAGAAAAATGCAAATAGATCTCTATCTATCTCCCTGCACAAAACTCAAGTCCAAGTGGACCAAAGACCTCAACATAAATCCAGTGACACTGAACTTAATAGAAGAGAAAGTGGGAAGTAGCCTTGAATGCATTGGCACAGGAGACAACACCCTGAATATAACACAGGTAGCACAGATACTGAGATCAACAATTAATAAATGGGACATCCTGAAAGTGAAAAGCTTCTGTAAGGCAAAGCACATGGTCAATAAGACAAAACAGCAGCCTACAGAATGGGAAAAGATCTTCACCAACCCCACATCTGACAGAGGGCTGATCTCCAAAACATATAAAGAAGTCAAGAAACTAGACTTCAGAATAACAAACAGTCCAATTTTAAAATGGGGTACAAATCTAAACAGAGAATTCTCAACAGAGGAATCTGAAACGGATGAGAAACACTTAAGAAAATGTTCAACATCCTTAGCCGTTAGGGAAATGCAAATCAAAATGACTCTGAGATACCATCTTACACCTGTCAGAATGGCTAAGATCAAAAACACGATGACTGCCCATGTTGGAGAGGAATTGGAATAAGAGAAGAACTCCCCCACTGCTGGTAGGAATGCAAACTTGTACAGCCACTTTGCATGGTGATATTTTATTTGTGCTGAAATGTGATTTTATTTGTATGTTAATAAATAAAGTTGCCTGGGGATCAGAGGTAAGAGCGAGCCATTAAGCATAAGTCTGGTAGTGGTAGCACACGCCCTTAATCTGATCATATGGCAGGCAAAGTCTCTGTGTGTTCAAGGACACAGCCAGCATGGTGGCACACGCCTTTAATCCTAGTACCAACCATAGAGACCTGGAGGTCTGTATAGACAGGCAGTGACGAGGAAGTCATGTGGTTGGGTTTATAGCCAATGAGAAGGCAGAACAGAAAGGCAATAAAAAGACAGGACACAGGAAGAAGGTCTCTCTCTCAGGGGAAGGACAGTAGCGAGTAGTAAGATAAGGTAGCCTTAGCTCTTGACTACTGCTCGATCTCTGGGCTTTTAACTCTTCATTTGGCTCTGTGTTTCTTATTTAATTGTTTAGAATTATTTAACATTGTTTAGAATTTCATCTACAACTTTGGAAATCAGTATGAGAGTTTTTCAGAAAATTGTGAATCAGTCTACCTCAAGACACAGTTATATCAATTTGTATATATACCACAAGGACACTTGCTCAACTATGTTCATAGAAGGGTTTTGGGGGGGGGGTGCTTGTTTCTTTTTTGTTGTTGTTGTTGTTTTGTTTTGTTTTGTTTTGTGTGTGTGTGTGTGTGTGTGTGTGTGTGTGTGTGTGTGTGATAGCCATATACTGGAAACAACCTTGATGCCCCTCAACCAAAGAATGGATAAAGAAATTGTGGTACATTTACACAATGAAATACTCAAAAGTAAGCATGTGTGACAATATCACACACTGCACACAATGACTGATTGTTCCTCCCTGGTACTGATGGAATGGGGCCAGAAAGCCAGAGACAAGCTGTTCTTTTCTGGTTTCCTGTGTGGGATGGGAGGGCCTTACTCATCTAACTGGTTTGGGAGGTTTGTGGGAGTCCCCTTCTCTGATGGCCAGAGGAGGACTGTTTACTTCCTAGTCAGCGTCAAGCACTACATTTCCACGTGCACTTATGACCTTTCTTTAATGTTGCCAACTTAAGTTTGTGCATTGTGTCAGAATGTTTAGTTTACAAATTGGGGCTCTAATTGCATAATTTGCTTTGAGAAGACCTAATACAATTTTGTTCAAAGCTGCATCCAATATCAAAATTACCTTGGATAACTTTTGATAATTTAATGTCCGTGGACAGAGCTAATAGTGTTTTTTTTTTTAAACAGCACCTTGCCTGAAGATGACTTTAAAGAAATTAATATATTAAAAAATTATATTTGAATCTTTGATTATTTTAATTATCCCATTAAAACATGACAAATTATTTGATCATTCCAGTCAGTGTAGTGCCGTAACTACTCACTGTATAGGCCAGTTCGCCTATCAGAGTCCACATTGTCCTGTCCACTGTTCCTTTTCTGTGCAGTAGCAACTGAAGGTGAAAGACTAGACAGAAGCACTACAGTGTAAAGAGACTACATGACTGAACCGTCGCACTTAAAATCGTATGTGGGGACTTACAATCGCATTGTTCACAAAAAAAGAAAAAAAAAGAAATACTCAAAAGTAATAAAGAATAACATCATGAAATTTTCGGGCAAATGGACGGAACTAGAAAAAAAATCATCCTGAATGAGGTAACCCAGATTCTGAAAAACAAACATGGTATGTACTCACTCATAAGTGGATGTTAGATGTAAAGCACAGCATAACCAGGCTACCATCACAGCCCCAGAGAAGCTAAGTAACAAGGAGGACCATAAGAAGGACACAGGGATTTCCCTAGGAGGGGGAAATATATGAGATCTCCTGGATAAACTGGGGGTGGGGGCAGGGGGACAAGAAGGGAGGGGATGGAGAGATGGGAGCATGAGTGATCAGATTGGATGAGCTGGGGTGGGATGGAGGGGGAGAGTAGTGAAAGAGATATCTTGATAAAGGGGCTATTTGGGGGTTATAGAGAAACCTGGTGCAAGGGAAACTCCTGGGAATCCACAAGGATGACCCCAGCTAAGACACCAGCAATAGTGGAGAGGGGGCCTGAACTGGCCTTCTCCTGTAATCAGAGTGGTGACTACTATCCTCATTATCATCAGAGAGCCAGCATCTAATAAAGGATGGAAGGAGATACAGAGATCCACAGTCAAGGGCCAGGCCAAGCTCCAGGAGTCCAGCTGAAGAGAGGGAGGAAGGATTGTATGAGCAGAGGAGGTCAAGATCATGATGTGGAAACCCACATAGACACCTGAAACAAGCTAGTGGGAGCTCACAGACTCTGGACCAACCGCTAGGGGGGCCTTCATAGGACCAACCTAGGCCCTCTAAATGTGGGTGACAGTTGTGTAGCTCAGTCTGTTTGTGGGGCCTCTAGCAGTGGGACCAGGGGTCCCTGCCTTTTTAGAACCTATTCCCCATGCTAGGATTCCTTGTGAAGTCTTGATGCAAGGGGAGGAACTTAGTCCTGCCTCAGCTTGATATGCCATACTTTGCTGACTCCAATGGGAGTCCTGTCCATTTCTGAATGGAGGAGGAGGGGATGGATGGGAGGGAGGATGGGAGATGGGGGAGGGAATAGGAAGTGAGGAAGGAGGGGCAACTGTGGTTGGTATGTAAAATAAATGAAAAAAATTAATAACAACAACAAAGATTGGGCTGTAGGCAAGCCTGAAGAGCATTTTCTTAATTAGTGCTTAATGGGGGAGGGAACTTCCCATTGTAGGTGGAGCCATTCCTGGGTCAGTGGTCCTGGGTTCTATAGGAAAGAAGCCTGAGTAAGCCATGAGAAGCAATCCAGTAAGCAGCACTCCTCCAGGGTCTCTGCATCAGCACCTACCTCCAGGTTCCTGCTCTGTTTGAGTTCCTGTCCTGACTTCCTTAATGATGAACCATGATATGGAAGGGTAAGCTAAATAAACTCTTCCTTTTCCCAAACTCCTTTTGATCATGGTGTTTCATTGCAGCAATAGTAACCCTAAGACGGTAAGTTTATGAATTAAAACTAAAAACTGAAATGACAACCTACAGAACAGAAAAGCATATTTGTAAGTCATCTATACGGTACAGCTTTTGTGTTCAGAAAAAATAACTGATACAACTCAGGAAAAAAGTGATGCCTAGTCATCAGAGAAATGGAAATTAAATACTGTCAGATACCAGCTCACCCCAGGTAGATTGGCTATAATCAAAACATATGACAACAAATGTTGCAGAGGATATGGAGAAAAGGAACACGTATTAACTGTTGGTGGGTGTGAAAATTAATACAGTCATTATATAGAGCTTATGAAAGTCCCTCAAAACATTAGAAAATACCACGCAACTCAGCTACTTTACTGGGAATATACCCAGAGATCCTGTACCCTACCATAGAGATATTGGAACCCCATGATTACTGCTGCTCTATTCAATATAACAAGGAGATGGAACCAATCTAGATGTCCATCAACAGATGAATGCATAATGCAAGTCTAGTGCATATACCAAATGAAATAGTATTCATCTCTAGAGAATAATGTATTCACAAAATTTACAGGAAAGTGGATAGACTTAGAATGTATACTGTTAAATGAAATCTCTCTCTCTCTCCCTCTCTCTCTCTCTCTCTCTCTCTCTCTCTCTCTCTCTCTCTCTCTCTCTCTCTCTCTTTGGTTTTTCAAGACAAGGTTTCTCTGTGTAGCTTTGCGCCTTTCCTGGATCTCACTCTGTAGACCAGGCTGGCCTTGAACTCACAAATATTCACCTGCCTTTGCCTCCCAAGTGCTGGCATTAAAGGCTTGCACCACCACCACCCGCCAAGATCAACCAATCTCAAGGGAAAAACCACATGTTCTTTCTTGTGTGTGGATCCTAGCCTATATAATGTATGCGTGTACTTATGTAATTAAATATGTAGAGGCACAGTACAGCATATAGGAAGGAGAACATGAAAGGTAATTTTAAAGATGCAAAATACTCCCTAATGAATTCACATACATGCTGTACATTGTGTGGGTCCTCTGAATGCTCTCTCAACATGGAACATTGTATTTGATACAAAACAGGTGCTTAAAAAGCAACATCTACATGTAACTCTGTGCTGCCACCTTACTGGGAGCCCAAACTTGAAGTTATGTTTTTCATCTTTTAAATGTCCCTGTACACTGCAGTTCTTGTAAGTACTACCAACTTAGGGTGTGTTATTCTTTAAACAAGAAATTCAGCTATAACAACTATAGAGAGTAAAAGCTGTCCAATGTATCCTTAAATCATCATAATTGAGAAATTTTTTAAAAGTCCTGGGAATGATGACTTACTGGCCCTATATCTCAAACACTAACACACCAGCAACAGAGTTACCAACAGTAAAAAGCTTGCAGGGTTTGGTATAGTTTTCTCTTTATGTTATAATTAAAATATGTGTTACTCTTAGTAAATGAATGTACTTTCCTTTAAAATTTAAAGTTGGAATAAAAGGATTTTAGAGTGAGCAAAGGACTTCAGTATTCCTGCCCTGACAAGATGTACAAAAAGCTAATAAACACACATGGGAAACGGGGCTCAACATCATCAGTCTTCATGGAACTGCAGATCAAAACGGCAGTAAGTCTCACCTCAGTTATTTTAGTCTCCAGCAAAAATCTACCTAGATCCTCAGAGGTGGCTGCACACTGGGACCTTTCTGGAAAACTAGTGTTCAGCTTTATTACAGCATTTGGAGCTTGGCTACCATCCTTGTAGCAGCCCAGACATGAGCTGCAGGTCTCCTCATGAACACCAGGGGGCGACAATAAACCCCATAATCAACAGGGAAAACTCCTTGAGGAATGAACCTACTTGCAGCCTTGTTTCCATCCCAGTTCCAACAGACCTGGAGCTCCCTCACATAATCATTCCCTGTGTCACGGAGACACCCACTCTGCAAGGTGACCTTATGAAGTCCTCTCCCTCCTCTTATCATCCATGAGGAAAGACAGGGATATCATAGGGCAATCACCAAGGAGAACAAAGGCATCCCAGAAAGGTCAGGGAGGGCATGGGCAGACCTGAATCACATTCAGCCAACACAGGAAGCTGGGGTCCTGGTGCCCTCCATAGGAAGCTGGAGCGCATGGTACTCTTTTTAGGACACACAGGTCACCTCATCCTGCACACCAGGATACAAACCCCTGAGATAGCATGTATCCATGGATCAGACACCTGTAGGTGACACCAGTGAGGATGAATCTGGGCCCACCCCAGTCATCACTCAGCTAGACCTTTTCCTGCCCCTAGAGTAGACTGCCACTCTGTGCTGGGAATAAATCCCACCTTCCCTGAGCATTGAGATCACAGGGCAGACTGGGCTCTGCTGGGTTTTATGTCACATGGAAATACACCCTTGGCCCTGAGGTGAGCTGCTGTTCTCTCAGGACAAAGGACACTTCTCAGCCATGCGGCTCAAAGTATGTTCTAGAACACCTAACAACAAAGGAATAGAAGGATGGGAGGCAGCACTCACAGAAGAATAGAGCAATGCACACACACAGACTCCACCCACTGACCATCTGACTCCAGGAGGTTCCCTCCTCTGGGAGGAGGCTCAGTTGTGGGAATAAAATCAGAGCAGACACCAGAGGGGCCCAGCTTGCCAGGAGCCTGAGAGTCAAACCTCCTCTCCAGAGGAAGAGCCTAGCCCACAGCAAAGACTATGGAGCTCACCTCAGACCCTCTCCACAAAGGACAGGTCTCCTGGAGGGGACTCCTACTCACAGGTGAGGAGACATTCCTCTGGAGTAGGAGAACTCAGAGACTAAATGAGGTCTTTGGGGAGAGGGAAAGAGCCTGAGAAGGTATGTCTGGCTTCTGCTTGAAGCCTGAGTGCAACAGGAAGCTCATGGTGGATGGGAATTGGTGTGGAGGAGGAAAAACTCAGTTGTTCCCCATTGTAGATTTATCAGCACTGGCCACTGGATCCTGAAGACTCAAGTTGACAACTCCATCAGGGTGACTCTCCAAGTAAAACTCAAAGTGGGCAAGTAAATAACAGTATCATTACATAGGACCCTGAGAAATCTTCAAATAAACCCCAGGCTCTGGGACACTCATTTACTCACAGGTATCTGAGCCTGCTCTAGGCAGGGTGTTTAAACCAAAATTAAACCAGTACTCCTCAAAAAGCCCTACTACTACTGGGCAGGAAGACAGAGCAGCAAGGACATCTAAAAGGTGGGCCCTGGGGTTGACAATCACTTCAGAAGAAACAGAGCATGGAAAGGTCAGAAAATGAAGGCACAGAGTCTTTAGAGGAGGAGGACAGACAAGACATGTCTACACTCACCAAAGATGCTGATTATGAGTAGAGTTCTGAGGGCAGTGAGGGTTGAGCTGTGTAGATACCTGAGAAGATAGTTCCATACAGTGGAAAGATTCAGGGGTACTGATGAATGGGGATGCTGCTGCTGACCTCGTCCCAACAGGACACACATACTAAGACTGAGAGTTGAAGACACTCACATTCCAAAGTTCCTAATGCAAAGGTCCTAATATTGATAGATTTTTTTTCTCTCTTCCCTCTTAGCCTTGCTTTTAACCTTCTGGAACTTTGCCACCACTGCAGAACTCACTGTGGAGGCAGTTCCACCACACGCTGGTGAAGGGGACAACGTTCTTTTCCTTGCCCTTAATATACCACAGTCACAGAAGTTTATTAACTGGTTCAGGGGGGATCGACTTAATATGTCAAACAGCATTATACGATTGATAACACACAGAAGTAAAATAGAAAGAGGACCTCTCTACAGCAATAGAGAGACAATACACACCGATGGATCCTTACTCTTCGAAAATGTCACTAAGAAAGATGCGGGAGTCTATTTGCTAGTTGTGACTACGGAAGACTTTGATGAAAAGAGAGCAACTCTGCAGTTATATGTACACGGTAAGTAATTCTCTGTAACCTCTGGGTCGAGGGTGGAGCTATTCCTATTGCATACATAGGTGTTGCTGGAGGGCTTCTTGCCAGGTTCCACCAAGCCCAGAAGTCCCCCAATCCACATATAAAATAATCACTCAGATGCTTATATTACTTATAAACTGTATGGCCGTGGCAGGCTTCTTGCTAACTGTTCTTATATCTTAAATTAACCCATTTCTATAAATCTATACCTTGCCTTGTGGCTTGTGGCTTACCGGCATCTTTACATGTTGTTTGTCCTGGTGGTGGCTCATAGTGTCTCTCCCTCCTTCTTCCTGTTTCCCCAATTCTTCTCTCTCCTTGTCCCACCTATACTTCCTGCCTGGTCACTGGCCATCAGTGTTTTATTTATATAGAGCAATATCCACAGTACTTCCCCTTTTCTTCTTTTTTTAAAAGGGAAGGTTTTAACTTTAACATAGTAAAATTACATATAACAAAACAATTATCGAGCAAGAATTACGGGTACAATATTAAAGAAGATGTCCTATCTATCTTATATTTGTGAGTTTAAGGTTTTATATCTAACTTATTTCTTATCATAACTGAGGAAATTACAACTATCTCTAGTGTTCAACCACATCAAAGACCTCAGAAGGATATAATATTACCTGAGAAATGGGAGAAGGATGTATGTAACTTTCGGGAGTCTTGCAGGGTAGACAGACAGCTGACAGCCTGGACAGTCACCTAATGTTCCTTTGTAAAGTTGGGGCACCTGTCTTCAGCTCACAGGGCTAGAGGCTCTCCGTCATTTTTTTTCAGTGTCCTGTAGAATGGCTGGCAGTTTTCTCTGCGAAGCAGGAACCTGAAGGACCATCTTGTCAAGCAAAGTTCAGTGGTCATCCTTCCATGGATCTTGCATGTCCAGTCGATTAAGCGGTATAGGCAAGAACAGTTTCTTGCCTGAATGGCTATCTTTGCCAAGGTGAAGATAAACTCCATATGGAGTGTCTTCAATGCCCATCCTCCTCTCCGAAGTAAATCCAGTGCTGTCCAGGAGCAGACATGTCCACTGTCCAGAACGTCTAAATTTTTAAAACATCTTAAATGCCATATTCTGTAGGTCTTTGAAGTGTTTGAAGACTACCTATCTATCTGAAATATATCTATGTATACCTAGAAGACCTAACTAACATGGCTATAAATATGATTATCATGGATGACTAATTATTAATCTATTTCTTAATTATTCATTACAATTTTAAATGAGTTACATAAACATGATACCTCAAACAAGAATAGAAATATATATACAGTATAACAAAATTAACTTTAAGTTTGTATCAATAAACTAAAATTTATACCAATGTAAAACATTTTAAACATAAACTAAAATCTATACCAATATAAAACATTTTAAACAAGTTGTTCTTTAAAAGTAGATTCATTAATCTACCCTTTTATCTTATCATCTCTATATCTTATATATCTATATCATATCCCCTTTTCTTTTTTAGAAAGAGATCGCATTTATAATCAACCTGTTTTAAATAAAAATATTGGTTTTTCTCTGTCCCACACCAGAGGGCTCTTCTGATTTGGGACACAAGAATCTCTTAACCATTTTTTTTTAAAGCAATATGTCTGGGTTTAGAGAGGGAGTGAGCCAATTCCACCTCTAAAGCCAGCTTGGTATATTTGGAAATTTGGGCATAGCATCTCTTACTACTTCCTGCTGGAGGGGGGGTGCCGTATCTTATAGGGATGCAAAAAATTTTTAGGCTTATGGGGTAGTCCATGAGGCTGTATTGTGTGAGCCAGTTGCCTTGAAACCATTCTGGATGTTAGATTATCTGGGCCATGGTGTCATCAGAGACCTTTTGGGGGGTCTTAACTAGTGAAACCTGATGTATTTTAATCTGGGACAAATCCATAGCCTCTGGCTTTCTGTGGAAACAAAAGCAGAGCCTCTTCTCCAAAGCAACATATCCTTACATCCAAATTTTGAAGTCAAGGTACCTTTAAAATATACATATTGGCCGGGCGGTGGTGGCGCACACCTTTAATCCCAGCACTCGGGAGGCAGAGGCAGGCAGATCTCTGTGAGTTCGAGGCCAGCCTGGGCTACCAATATACATATTGGTTTAATTCAACATCTTTTTTCCGATCAAATGTTTTTTTGTAGTTAAAAATCCCAAAGACAACACAATCCAGATTCTCTGTGTAATATTCATCTTTACATGGCTTTTTTATATTAATTTTTTTGTCTCTTTCAAGCCTACATATATTTTACACACATTGTAAACTATTTTATCTGAATCAGTCTTATTGTGAGCCTATTGCTTTAAACTGCAGCATTCTAAGACTGAAACGGCGCTGTGGCCGATGGCTCTGCCCACTTCAGCTTCCCAACATGGCAGTGGTATGTTTTCCGCCAGTTCTGTGAGCCATCAAGTCTCAGAAATAGTGGTCTATGCTTTTATCAAAGCAGCGTGTAGCCCAGAAACCTTTTTTTTTAATACTAGTAAAGACTAAATCTACCACAGAGCATAATGTGCCAATGGCAGACGCCTCACTACCATCATACTTGCACATGCCAGGAAACCACCAGTGTTCAAACCCACGTTTTGCAGCATCTAGCTGCCAGTATGAGACATGAAGTAGGAACCAGTTTTTGGTTCTGTTTAGAATTGGTTATTAAATATTCTCAGGTTTAAGGTGGAAACTAGAGCTGTTGGGCGCCATTTGTTGCTGGAGAGCTTCTCTCCAGGTTCCACCAAGCCCCGCAGTCCCACAATCCATGTATAAAATAATCACTCAGATGCTTATATTACTTATAAACTGTATGGCTGTGGCAGGCTTCTTTCTAACTGTTCTTATATCTTAAATTAACCCATTTCTATAAATCTATACCTTGCCACGTGGCTTGTGGCTTACCAGCGTCTTTACAAGCTGCTTGTCCTGGTGGTGACTCGCAGTGTCTCTCCCTCCTTCTTCCTGTTTCCCCAGTTCTCCTCTCTCCTTGTCCCGCCTATACTTCCTGCCTGGTCACTGGCCATCAGTGTTTTATTTATATAGAGTGATATCCACAGCAGGGTGTGCCTATGTGTTATGGTCCCCACATTGTGGTTCAAACATTCAGTAAAGGACATACATTAATGTGTGAAATCAATTGAATCCACTCTTAGAGAAAAGGGGGTGAGGGAACTGAACCCAGGCATGTCACACTTTGCCTAGGGTCTTAGATGATCATCATGAACATGGCCTTGAGAAAGACCCTTCAGGACTCAGGCAGGGCCTGGTTGAGGAAACTATGAGAGTCTCACAGAGCGATGACCCCTGATAGCTTTGCTCAAGAAACCAGTGCTATACTGGATCAGAAATCCTGGGAAGCTTTTGGACTGGATTGGAATTTAACCTCCTGTTGGAGTTGACAAGGGACAACAGTGAATTGTAGGCTAGGATCCTCCTGACAGTCAGCCTCTGAGAGCCATGTCTGAGGTAGGTCACCTGGGCATCTCTTCCTGAGAATCAGTTTGCTCAGCCTAGGCAGAGAGGTAGGAAAAGCAATCAGCTAACTATTCTGATGATCTTCTAAGATTTCCCAGGAAGGCAAGAGCCCTAAAGAGATAGAAGAAAAAGTGTACAAATGGCAGCTCCTTGCCCTCCTGGGGTCCAGCCTAGGGATTATTTCCTGCAGGCAAACACGAACAGACACTGCTTGGTGGAAGGTCAGGTTGTTATTCACATTTAAGGATAACTTCCAGGCATAGCAATGATCATTTACCATGTGTTCTTTTATAGGGAAACTGAGACAGGAAACACAGTCATTGAGTCAGGGTCAAATAGCCCTTCACTGGCACAAGCTATCTGGCCACAACCATATCTCCAGACTCCCCACCACGGAGACCTACTAGATGACCTTCAATCTTCTCAATCATTTCATAGACTCAGGATTCTTATAGGGCTCCCAGATTCATGTCAATCAATATCAAATTCCTGACAAGAATAGTCCACCTGTGGCCCAGCCTGACCTAAATGTCAGCCAGTGCCTGAGCTGTGTGAGATCTCTGACAGGCTATCAGGTTTCTCAGGGAAGCCCAGTTGGAAGACTAATCATAACCTATCTGTAGGACAGCCCTGAACAGCAAAGGCTGGGAGGGCTGTGGTCTACACACAGCAGGGGAGGTCAGTGTAGCTGGAGGGACTTGAACCTTGTGTCCTAAGGCAGGCAATGGGTCAGTAAGAACCAGAAAATAGAATGAGGTCTCTCATTCTTGAGTCTGACCATCACCAAACACTGCAGCTCAGTTCTCTCATGAGAAAGTCCTTGCTTCTACCATATACAACACAGGAGGCCCCATTATCTCTGAGCACTCAGCCAATCCATCTGCCTGTAATTTGCTTCCTGACTGATTCTTTAAGGATCTGGGTTGCCTGGGAGTTAAGAAAATATTTCTGGTTGTAAGAGGCTTTAAAAGAATCAGAAGTACCACACAAAGTCATCATCTCTTTGTGGTCAGCACAACACCTCAACCCAAGCCCAACATCACAACCAACAATTCCAATCCCATGGAGGGTGAGGACTCAGTAGCATTAATGTGTGAGCCTAAGACTCAGAATACAGCCTACCTGTGGAGGATAAATGACCAAAGCCTCTCAGGAGAGGACAGGCTGAAGCTGTCTGAGGACAACAGGACTCTCACTTTACTCAGTGTTGTGAGGACTGACACAGGACCCTATGAATGTGAACCTGGAAACCAGTGAGGGACTCCCATGTGACCCATTCTCTCTGAACATTACCTATAAGTATTTTCTTTATCATCCTGGCTGCAACTGCCTAAATACAGAGGACTACAGATACCACACTCAGTCCCAGTCCCCTTCAGTTCACGACACAGACGTACCATACAGATACCAAGGCTGTCAGGGCATCCTGGCCCAGCCCAAGCACATGTAGACAGGTGCAGCATAGAGCTTGAATGGGCTGCAGGGACTTATACTGCCTAGAGAGGTTGAGGGTGATATAAACAGGGAACATGACAGACTCAGGCTCAGTGCACACATGAGTGTGCAGAGGGGATGTGTTGTGTGTTGTGCTTGAGATAGATCAGGGATTGTGCATGCTGCATGAAAACTCTTCTACTAATCTGACCTAAGCTCTGGGTAGGACCTACTCAACTAAGGTTTAAGCACAGGTGAAAGAGATACTATGTCTTTCTACAAACCAGGATTTCCCCTTACCTCTGTTGACATCACGTGTGTTTTAATATGGTCCATTTATTCCAATCATATACATCTCAAATATTAATTTCCATCCAAAGACAAACCTCAGCCTCTCCTGCCACATAGATGCTAACCCACCTGCACAATACTCCTTGTTTGTCAATGGAGAGCTCCAGTCATCCTTCCAAGAGCACTTTATTCCCTACATCAATACTAATAATAGCAGATCTTATACCTGCCTAGTCTATAACTGTCACTGTCCTCAATAAGACCACAGTCAAGAACATTACAGTCCTTAGTAAGTGGATCTCAGAAATATCATCACCAGGTTTGGAGTGGAGTCCTTTGGCTTTTGGGAAGATGCAGAAGCATTTCATTTCCAGTGCATGTCTATGGGAACAAGCAAAACTCAGTCTTCCTCCAAGCCTCCTGGTTCTCTGATTTCTGCCTGACAGGGATGGAGCTTGCAATGTGAGGAGGAGGTTCTCCCAGTCTTGGAAATCCTTTGGTTGTATGAGGGAGTTTCCATGGTTAGGAGAGACTCAGGTCAAGGTTTCTTTCTGTGCCTAAAACAAGCTTCCCTGTCCCCTCTATTTTTATTTTATGACCTCCATGACCTACAAGAAAAACACAGGGCTTTCAACTGCGCTCACATTCTTATTCTCCAAATTGGAGGAGAAATTCCCCACAGAATTTTTCCTCTGCTCCCAGGTCTACTTCTGTCTCACGGTGATTGGCTCAGTTCTGACCCCGTGGGATGAGAAGAGTGGGTGGAGAAAGTGCCTGGGAGCCCTGTTCTGAGTCAGGGTGAACCATGTCACTGACAGTTGATGATGTTCTTTTGCTTACTCTTCTCAAGGTTGAAAAAACAAATGTCAGCTGAGTGTGGTGGCACACATTTTTTATTCCAGCACTAAGGAGGGAGAGGAGGGTAGATAGTGTGAGTTTGAGGCCACCCTGGTCTACATAGCAAGTTCCAAGCAAGCTAGGACTATACATTGAGACCCTGTCTCAAAAAAAGTCAGTACTGAGGATTAGAGTGGCAGGCTTTGGTCAGCACTGTGATTATTCACTTCTCTGTAGTATTTAATCCATATCCATGGGGCAAGAAATACAATTTTTCTACAAACAGAAATTCTTCAGTCAGGGATTTCTCCCAGTCCTAGGTCTAGCCTTTACACCTTTAAGATTATGTGGGCCATCTTAACCCCATGACAAATTATTTAATAAAAGAAAAAACAGAAGGCTATTTGATAAAAGAGGGATCTGACTGTTCACACTTACCAAAAGTGTGAGCAAGAATTCCAACAAAAATCATTAGGAAATATATACCACCAACCATGAGATTTCTGGACATGTGGGCTGAAGAGGCACACAGTGTGGAATCTACACAAATACCCTGAGTTAGGGTCACTGTGGGTGATCTTGGTAGGAGTAAGATTCAGCTCTCTCCTTACAGAACATATCGTGAACCCAAACATGTGATCTTGCAGAGGGCCACTTCATTCTATAGGCCCTGTGAGTTGGATGAGATCTCTGAGGGGGAAGGACTCTCAGCTGTTCCCCTCCACTATTTATCCACAGATCCAGTGACTCCACCCTTCATCCAAGTCACCAACACCTCAGTCCAAGACCTGATGTCTATATTTCTGACCTGCTTGTCAAATGACACTGGGATCTCCATCCATTGGCTCTTCAACACTCAGCGTCTGAGAATCACAAATAGGATGAGGCTGTCCCTGAACAACAGCACCCTGCAAATAGACCCTGCCAGGAGTGAGGATTCAGGGGACTATCAGTGTGAGGTAATCAAGGGATTCGTTAACAAGAGGAGTGACCGCATCACTCTGAACATAATAGGTGAGTGATCTCTGCTCCATTCTTACTCCATAGTGTTGGGGATGGGGGCAGTTTCTTTATCAACAGAGTACAGACTGGGTCAAAGTCACAAGGAGAAAAGCATGGTTCAAGATACAAATACAGCCAGCTTGGTGATGGATGCATGTTAATCTCATGATAACATACCAAGCCAGCTGAGCACAGTGCTGCATGCCTTTAAACCCCAGCACACCAGAGGCAGAGACAGTTGGATCTCTAGGAGTTTCCAACCACCCTGGTCTTTGTAGCCAGTTTCAGGTTAGCCAGAGCTACATAGTGAGACCTTGTCTCAAAAGAGAGAGAGAGCATGAAGCAGGAGGCATAGAAGTACAAGGCCACTCAACTGAATGTACCAGGCTCTGCTGACTCCCTATGGGAGACCTTGCTTTGGAGAAGGTGGAAATGGGGGGGTCTTATGAGGAGGAAGGCTGGGGTGCAGGAGGAGGGAGGACAGGATAATCTGTGGTTGGTGTGTAAAAGGAAAAGAAAAATCTCTTAATTAAAAAAAAAAAAAAGAAGTACAAGGCCAACCCAGATTACATTGTAAGACCCGGTCAATATTAACAACAATAGATGTCAATGTAGCTAATAGAAATGCAAAGTGATTAAGAGTTTAGGGTCTGAGTCAGTCACACAGTCAACCCTCAGAATCTAGTAAAATATTCATGTTACTCTATATGTCCTTCCACACATTCAGATTATCTTTAGATTATTTTCTATATCTAATATGAATACTGCATAGACACTAGTCTTATTTTGAGTACTGGACCATGATAGGATGAATCAACACATTTTTCACTGTAGAGACACTTTTCCAAGTAGTTTGTTTCCAAGGTTTTGAACCACAAATATAAAATCCATAGATAGAAAGGACCTGTATTGAGTTTCTTACTATGTTTGCATATTTATTATTTTGTGTGGGTGTTCCACACCTAGTGTGCGGATGTCAGAGGACAATTTGTGGGAGCTAGTTCTCCATGGATGGGGATTGAACTCAGGTGGGTGAACCAGCCCTTTATCTGCTAAGCCATTTCACTGGCCCACATTTGTTTGTGCATTTTTTTTTCTTTTTCTTTTTTTTTTCCCATTTTTCTTTATTAAGAAATTTTCTACTCACTCTACATACCACCCACAGAACCCACCTCCTCCCTTCTCCCCCCTCCCAGCACATCCCCCAAATCAAGGACTCCCATGGGGAGTCAGCAGAGCCCGGCACACTGAGCCTAGGCAGGTCCAAGCCCCTTCCCACTGTACCAAGGCTGCACAAGGCATCACTCCACAGGCACCGCAACCCAAAAGCCTGCCCATGCACCAGGGATGGATCCCGATCCCCCTGCCCGGGTACCACCCAAACAGTTTGAGCCAAACGACTGTCTTCTCTATCCAGAGTGCCTAGTCCAGTCCCGTGGGGGCTCCATAGTCATCAGTCTACAGTTCATGGGCCTCCAATAGTGTGGCCAGTCATCTCGTGCATTTTTTTTTTCTTTGTGGCAGTTGGGGGTAGGTAACGGGAAGCAGTACAGCAGGCACTCTGACCAACTGAGCCTTCTTGTTGGCCCATATATTTCTTATCCTCATGCTCACATTTGCAGCATGATCTCCTTGCACAAGACTCTTTTTCTAATAACTGTTTATTTGTGGTGTGTAGTACTAGCAGGAGTAGTAGTAGTAGTAGTAGTAGTAGTAGTAGTAGTAGTAGTATGTGTGTGTGTGTGTGTGTGTGTGTGTGTGTGTGTGTGTGTGTTTGATGTGTAACTACTGAGCTACCTCTCCAGTCCCATAAACCAAATATACATATGGGAATGGAGAGATAGCTCAATAGTTAAGAGCCCTAACAGCTCTTCCAAAGGACAGGCATTCAATTCCCAGCACCCACATGGCAGCTTATTCCTGTCTATAACTAAGTTCCAAGGAATTCAACACCCTCTTCTGTCCTCCTCAGGTACCAAACATGCATGTTTGCAGAGACATATAAGCAGCCAAAAGGCCCATATGATGCATCCGGAATTATAACAAAGACACCATTCGAAATCCAATTTCAAGATTCTTTCATCCTGTCTCCTAAAAGTCTGATGACTTTCAGCTCTGATCCATTTTAGGTCTTTGATCCATTTAGAGTTGATTTTTATTTGTTGTTAGGTGAAGGCTTAACTTCATTCTTTCACCTGGATATCCCATTTTCCCAACATCCCTTGTTTAACTGATTATTCCTCCATCCTTGAGCAATCTTAGCAGACTGATTAAAACTCATCTGGTCACAGAGGGTCAAATGGACAGCAAGAATGCCTCCCAAGTTCCGTAACTCAATAGGACAACTCTGTTTCATACCAAGTAATTCAAAAGAGCCAGCAGAAATGAATGTTTGTAACAAACAGAAAAAGTGACAGATGAAATGGTGGATATGCCTACTGATCAGATCTGACACACATTATAATATATATGCAAAACTGTGCCCCATAAACACATATATTGATCGTATCAACTAATCTTTAATTTACTCATGGCCAATGTGCATGAACAGTCTGGGCTTTCTGCTTCTATTTCACTGATCTGTATGTCTCCTTTTATGTCAGCAGTAGACTATTTTGATTGTTGCAGCTTTGTACTTAAATTATGAAATCATGCAGGATGTCCTGCAATTTTATTCCTTTTTCTTTTTCAAGATACTTTTAAAGCCAGGTATGGTACTTGCCTCTAACCCCAGCTCTTGGAAGCAGAGACAAGTGGATCTCTGGGAGTTTGAGGCCAGCCTGATCTAGTGAGTTCCAGGAAAGCTAGAATGGACTTCTCTATCTCTGTGCAAAATGCCACTGGGTTTTGATCTGATGTGCATAGAACTGATAGACTACATTCAGTGATATTGTCATCTATTTTTTAAAAAAGTCTTTCAGACAAGCTGGCTCATGCCTAAAATTACAGCCATTCAAGAAGCTGAGGCAGGAGTAATAGACTACTGGCAATGGTCAAGAGAAAGCCCGAAATGACCTACTCTGGTGATAGGGTGGCCAAACACCCTAATTCTCATGCTAGAAACCTCATCCAATGACTTAGGAAACCAGATGCAGAGATCCATGACCAGGCCCCAGGTGGAGTTCCAGGAGTCCAATTGGCAAGAAAGAGGAGGGTTTGTATGAGCGAGAATTGTTGAGACCAAGATTGGAAAAAGCACAGGGACAATTAGCCAAATGAATGGAAACACATGAACTATGAACCATTAGCTGAGGAGCCCCCAACTGGATCAGGCCCTCTGGATAACTGAGACAGTTGATTAGCTTGATCTGTTCGGGAGGCATCCAGGCACTAGGACCAGGACCTGTCCTCAGTGCATGACCTGGCTGTTTGGAACCTGGGGCTTATACAGGGACACTTGGTTCAGCCTGGGAGGAAGGGACTGGACCTGTCTGGAATGAAACTACCAGGTTGAACTCGATCCCCAGGGGAGTCTTTGCCCTGGAGGAGATGAGAATGGAGAGTGGGCTGGGAGGAAAGCGGGTTGGGGGATGGGGGAAAAGAAGGGAATTCGTGGCTGATATGTAAATTTAAATTAAATTATAATTTTTTTTAAAAAAAAAAAAGTGCCTACCACAACCATTCAGGCCAGCCTGGTTAATTTAGTGACATCCAGTTTCTAAATAAAAATTAAAAAGCAGACCTTAGAATACAGCTCAATGGTAGACCATTGCTTACCATGCACAAAGCCCTGGGTTCAATCCCAGTACTGCAGAACAACAGTGATAATGAGATTAAGTCTTCCAACCCATCAACCCCAATGGCTATCATTTCTTGTCTTCTTTCATCATCTCTTATTTGGTAGTTTTCTGAGTGCAAGTCTTTTATCTCCTTGGTAGAGTTAATAATAAGTATTTTATTCTTTTTGGTGCTCTCATAACTAAATACTTTCTTCATTTCCTTTCCAATTGTTCACTGTTAAGGCTGGCACTGTTGCTCAGGGGCTAAACCCTTGCCAGGCATGCACAAGGCCCTAGGTTGAAGCTCCACCACTGCCAGGAAAAATGAAAATCTAATTGTTCGTGGTCAATATTAGTATACAGAAATACATCTCACTTGGGCATGTTCTTTTCATTAGCCAACAATTTTGTTAGTTTTACTCATTTAGTTCTGAGAACTTTCTATACAATGTTAAGGATTTTCTATGAACAAATTCCTGTCATCTACAGATATATAATATATATAATATATAATATATAATATATATTATATATTATCACCTCAATATTGATTGATCATTCCTTGGGTATATGCTCAAGAGTGGTATAGCTGGGTCTTGAGGGAGGTTGATTCCCAATTTTCTAAGAAAGCACCATATTGATTTCCAAAGTTGCTTTACAAGTTTGCATTCCCATCAATAGTCGAGGCATGTTCCCATTGCTCCACATCCTCTCCAACATAAGCTGTCTTCAGTGTTTTTGATCTTAGCCATTCTGACATGTGTAAGATGGTGTCTCAGAGTCGTTTTGATTTCCATTTCCCTAATGACTAAGGATGTTGAGCAATTCCTTAAATGTCTTTCAGCCATTTGAGCTTCTTCTGTTGAGAATTCTCTGTTTAGCTCTATAGCCCATTTTTTAATTCGACTGTTGGGTATTTTGATGTCTAATTTCTTGAGTTCTTTCTATGTTGTGGATATCAGCCCTCTGTCAGAAGTGGGGTTGGTGAAGTTCTTTTCCCATTCTGTAGGCTATCACTTTGTCTTGTTGACCATGTCCTTTGCCCTACAAAAGGTTCTCAGTTTCAAGAGGTCCCATTTATTAATTGCTTCTCTCAGTGTCTGTGCTACTGGTGTTATGTTAAGGAAGTAATCTCTGGTGCCAATGCATTCAAAACTACTTCCTACTTCCTCTTCTATCAGGTTCAGAGTAACTGGATTTATGTTGAGGTCCTTGATCCACTTGGACTTAAGTTTTGTGCATGGTGACAGATAAGGATTTATTTGTAGTCTTCTACATGTTGACATCCAGTTATGCCAGCATCATTTGTTGAAGATGCTTTCTTTTTTCCATTGTGCAGTTTTGGCTTCTTTGTCAACAATCATATGTTCATAGGTGTGCAGATTAATGTCAGAGTCTTCAGTTCAGTCCACATGTTGGTTTTTGTGCCGGTACCAAGCTGTTTTTATTACTGTAGTTCTATAGTAGAGATTGAAGTCAGGGATCGTGATGCATCCAGAGGTTGTTTTATTGTACATGATTCTTTTGCTGTCCTGGGTTTTCTGTTTTTCCATATGAAGTTGAGTAGTGTTCTTTCCAGGTCTGTGAAGAATAGTGTTGGGATTTTGATGGGGATTGCATTGAATCTGTAGATTGCTTTTGGTAAGATTGCCATTTTTACTATGTTAATCCTACCTATCCATGAGCATGGGAGATCTTTCCATTTTCTGACATCTTCAATTTCTTTCTTCAGAGACTTAAAATTCTTCTCATACAGGTCCTTTGCTTGTTTAGTTAGAGTTACCCCAAAGTATTTTATATCATTTGTGGCTATCGTAAAGCATGATGTTTATTTGATTTCTTTCTCAGGCCCTTGTCATCTGTATATAGGAGGGCTACTGATTTTTTTAGTTAATTTTGTGTTCTGCTACATTGCTGAAGGTGTTTATAAGTTATATGAGTTCTTTCGTCAAATTTTCGGGTTCACTTATGTATACTATCATGTCATCTGCAAGTAGTGTAAGCTTGACTTCTTCCTTTCCAATTTGTATCCCCTTGATCCCCTTATGTTGGCTTATTTTCTGGATAGAAATTCAAGTAATATATTTAATAAGTATGTGGAGAGTGAACAGCCTTGTCTTGTTCCTGATTTTAGTGGAATCGCTTTGATTTCCTCTCCATTTACTTTGATGTTGTCTGTTGGCTTGTTGTAAATTGCCTTTATTATGTTTAGGTATGTTCCCTGTATTCCTGATCTCTCCAAGACCTTTATCATGAAGGAGTGTTGGATTTTGTCAAAAGCCTTTTTAGCATCTAGTGAGATGGCCATGTGGTTTTTTTCTTTCAGTTTGTTTATATGGCGTATTACATTGACAGATTTTCGTATGTTGAACCACCCTTGCATCCCTGGGATGAAGCCTACTTGATCATGGTGGATAATTGTTTTGATATGTTCTTGGAGTTTGTTTGCTAGTATTTTATTGAGTATTTTTGCATCAATGTTCATGAAGAGAGTGGTCTGTAGTACTCTTTCTTTGTTGCCTCTTTGGCTTTGGAATCAGGGTTAATTGTAGCTTCATAGAAGGAGTTTGATAACATTCCTTCTGTTTCTATTGTGTGAAACAATTTAAAGAGTATTGGCATTATCTCTTCTTTGAAGATCTGGTAGAATTCTGTGCTGAAAATATCTGGTCCTGGGCTTTTTTGGTTGGGAGACTTTTAATGACAGTTTCTATATCCTTAGGGGTTATTGGTCTATTTAAATTGTTTATCTGGTCTTGATTTAACTTGGTGTGTGGTAACTATCCAGAAAATCATCAATTTCTTTCAGATTTTCCAATGTTGTGGAGTACAGGTTTTTGAAGTATGATCTGATGATTCTTTGGATTATCTCATTGTCTGTTTTTATGTCTCCCTTTTCATTTCTGATTTTGTTAATGTGGATTCTCTCTCTCTCTCTCTCTCTCTCTCTCTCTCTCTCTCTCTCTCTCTCTCTCTCTGGTGTTTGGTCAGTTTGGATAAGTGCTTGTCTATTTGTTATTTTCTCAAAGAACAAATTCTTTGTTTCATTGATTCTTCATATTGTTCTCTTTGTTTCCATTTATTAATTTCAGCACTCAATTTGATTATTTGCTGGTGTCTCTTTCTCCTGGGTGAGTTTGCTTCTTTTTGTTCTAGAGCTTTCAGGTGTGCTGTTAAGTCTCTAGTGTGAGATTTCTCTATCTTCTTTTTGTGGGCATTAATGCTATGAATTTTTCTCTTAGCACTGTTTTCATAGTGTCCCATAAGTTTGGGTATGTTGTACATTCATTTTCATTGAATTCTAGGAAATCTCTAATTTCATTCTTTATTTAATCCTTGACCCATTGGTGATTGCATTGGGCATTATTCAGTTTTCATGAGATTGTAGGCTTTCTGTAACTTTTGTTGTTGTTGAAATCTAACTTTCAGCTGTCGTGGTCTGATAAGATACAGGAGGTTATTTCAGGGGTTTTTTTTTGTTTGTTTGTTTGTTTCTTTTTGTTTTTTTGTATCTTTTGAGATTTGCTTTGTGACCAAGCAAGTGGTCTATTTTCAAGAAGGTTCCATGGGGTGCTGAAAAGAAGGTATATTCTGTTGTGTTAGGGTGGAATATTCTGTAGATATCTATTAAGTCCATTTGAATCATAATGTCTGTTAGTTCCCTTATTTCTCTGTTAAGTTTCTGTCTGGCAGACCTGTCCATTGCTGAGAGTGGAGTGTTGAAGTCTCCCACTACTAGTGTATGGGGTTTGATGTGCAATTTAAGTTTTAGTAATGTTTCTTTTACAAATATGGGCGCTCTTGTGTTTGGGGCATAAACATTCAGGATTGAGATTTAATCTTGTGGGATTTTCCCTGCAATAAAAAAAGTAATGTCCTTTCCAATCTCTTTTGATTGATTCTAGTTTGAAGTCTATTTTATTAGATATTAGGATAACTACACCAGCTTGCTTAAGTCCATTTGATTGGAAAGTCTTTTCCCAGCCTTTTATTCTGAGGTAGTGTCTGTCTTTGAAGTTGAGGTGTGTTTCTTGTATACAGCAGAAGGATCTATCTTCTTTTCGTATCCATTCTGTTAGCCTGTGTCTTTTTATAGGTGAATGAGACCATTCATATTAATGGATATTAATGACCAGTGATTGTTAATTCCTGTTATTTTTTGGTTGTAGTGTTGTAAATTTCCCTTCTTTGGTATTTGTTGGTGTGTTTGGTATTTGTTGCCTGTGTTTTCATGGGTGTATCTAACTTCCTTGGGTAGGATTTTTCCTTCTATAGGGTTGGATTTGTGGAGAGATATTGTTTAAATCTGGTTTAATCATGGAATATTTTGTTTACTCTGTCTATGTTGATTGAGAGTTTTTCTGGGTATAACAGTCTAGGTTGCCATCCATGGTCTCTTAGTGTCTGCATAAAGTCTGTCCAGGACCTTCTGGCTTTTAGTGTCTCCATTGGGAAGTCAGGTGTTATTCTTATGGGTCTGTCTTTATATGTTACTTGGCCTTTTTCCTTTGCAGCTCTTAATATTTTTTTCTTTATTCTGTATGTCTAGAGGTTTGATTATTATGTGGCGAGGGGACTTTTTTGGGGATCCAGTCTATTTGGTGTTCTGGAAGCTTCTTGCATCTGTATAGGCATTTCCTTCTTTCAGTTGGGAAAGTTTTCTTCCACGATTTTGTTGAATATAATTTCTGTGCCTTTGAGTTGGTCTTCTTCTTCTTCTTCTTCTTCTTCTTCTTCTTCTTCTTCTTCTTCTTCTTCTTCTATTATTATTCTTAGGTTTGGTCTTTTCTTGGTGTCCCACATTTCATGGACATTTTGGGTCATGACTTTGTTGGCTTTAGTGTTTTCTTGACTAATGAATCTATTTCTTCTATTGTATCTTCATCGCCAAAGATCTGCTCTTTTATGTCATGCATTCTGTTGGTTATGCTTGCATCTGTAGTTCCTGTTCATTTACTCAGATTTTCTATTTCCAGCCTTCTCTCAGGTTGTGTATTCTTTATTGTCTCAATTTCATTTTTCAAATCTTGAACTGCTTCCCTCACTTATTTAATTGCTTTCTCTTGGCTTTCTTTAAGGGATTTACTGATTTCTTCCAATTTTTTGTTTCACTTTTCCTCGAATTCTTTAAGAGAATTTCATTTCCTCCTTAAAGATCTCTATCATCTTCTTAAGGTCATTTTTAAGGTCAATTTCTTCTGTGTTGGGACTTTCAGGTCTTGCTGATATAGGTTCTGGTAGAGCCATATTGGTTTTTATATTGTTGACTGTGTTTTTGTACTGGTGTCTACCCATCTCTTTCTCCACTCAGTGCAAATGGTGTCTGTGTCTGACAGAGCCTCTTTTGATCTGATCGATACTCTTGGTCCTGTGGGAGCTCTTGGTCCAATAGGTGCTGAGGGACTCTTTGTCTCAGGGAGCAGCTCTTTGTCCAATTGGTGCTTGTGGGATCTGTCTCAGGGAGTAGCTGCAATCTTGGCATGGGTGGGTTGGGAGGGGTGGGGCTTGTAGGTTACAGAGTCTGGTGGGGAATGGAGGTAGTCTGACCTGTCTGCAGGGGATCTGCCTGCCACCTGACCTGAAACTGGGACTACAATGGGTGGTGGTATTGGGGCTCAGGGTTGTGCCCCTGGATCAAAGCCTAGGGACTAGTGTGTTCAAGTATGAGGATAAAGGCTCACCTCTTCATCCAATCGGGTGCTGGCAGGCTCTGTCTCAGGGAACAGTTGCAGTCTCAGAGGGTGTGTAGGATTTAGGGGAGGTAGGGCTTTGGGGTTACAGGGTCTGGTGGGGGATTGTGGTAGTTTGACCTGTCTGCAGAAGGCCTGTCTATTACTTTCTTTCCCCATATTTTAAGGGTTTAATTGGTCTGGAATATTTAATTTCCTGAACCCAGAAGACAATAACATAAAACTCATAGGTTTTATACTTTGATATAAATATAATATCACCTATGTAATAAATTTATTGCGATGTATATGTACATATCTATAAATATACAAGCAACATATATATTATTATTGGGCTGAGGGACTGTGAGGAAACTATAATTGGCAGTTCTGATAGTTAATCTGAATATATGATGCAGAACTCAGCTCAATCAATGAGTTCTGGATAAACAGAACTCATATTTCCTGCTCTGCATGTCAGCTTTTGAAATCCATTGTGTCAAGGTTAGAAGGCAAGCTAAAAGTGAAATACTGACAATCTCTATTTAGGGTGAGGAGGTATACTGAAGAAGCAATTTTGTAAGTCTATGACGATTATATTTTGATTTCTAGGGGTGGCTGTGGGAGATGGCAATCAAGGCTGTGAAGCTCCCTTGGCTCCAATAAAGTTCATTTAAGTTTTTAAGGTCTTGTAACAGCCTGTAAGCCTGATTCTTTTCTAACCAACAGATAGTGGGGTGACTCAAGGGCTAGTGGGAGACTTTGTATGCCCTATCTTTAAGCTACTCTTCCACCAGACAAGTAGCACCTACAATTCTCTCAGCATTCAAAGTCCATTGTTTAACACAGATAGGAGCATCAGATTTCTATGTAGTGAGGTCAGCAGTCAACAGTGGCCCCTAGGATAAATTTTGATACCCTAGACTAGTCTGGTGTGGAACTCACAGAGATCGACCTGCCTCTGCATCCTGAGTACTGGGACTAAAGGAATGTGCCACTATGCATGACTATATAGAATTTTATTGGGAGGGGGTTGGTTTTTACAAGACAGGGTTTCTCTGTGTAGTTTTTGATGCCTTTCCTGGATCTCACTCTGTAGACCCAGATGGCCTCAAACTCACAGAAATCCTCCTGCCTCTGCCTCCCAACTGTTGGGATTAAAGGCATATGCCACCACCGCGTGGCTCCCATAGAATTATTGTATGTGTTGTTCTTTTAGCCTTCCAGTTACTGTGATGAAATGCCACAACCCAAACCAACTTGGCAGTTAGGGGTTTATTTGGCTTAAATGTCTTGGTCAGGGTGTGTCATTGAGGGAAGTGCAGGTAAGAACCATGGGGAAAGCATCCTGGCTTCCACCCACAACTTGCTCAGCTGCTTTTCTTATGGAGCCCATAAGAAAGGGGCTATCTGCAAGGGGATAACACCAGGTCCTCCTCCACCAAATAGTAATTAAGAAAATGCTTTGCTGGCCATTGTGATGGAGGTGATACCTCAAATAAGCTTTTCTCTTTCCATGTGAATTTAGTCTGTCAGATAGACAAAAACTAAGCAGCATATCTTTATTGGTCATCTGTTCCTCTTTCTTTAAAAGGAATGTCAGGTCTTTTTCTTCTTTTTGGATTGAGCTGCTTGTGGTTTTTATTGTTACTATTGTTGAACTTTAAGAGTTCTT